>NC_134353.1:763523722-763617292 GCF_048569485.1 Anomaloglossus baeobatrachus | reverse complement strand
GCTGAAGCAGCTGATCTGAACTCAGCTGAACTCACAGCCATCACACGCTGCGATGGATGCAGGGGGACATAGAACAAGTAAGGTCTAAGCCACACGGCGAGAAAAACAGTGCGAGTGGAGTGCAATCAAACATCGCATTTCACTCGGACCAATATTAGCCTGTGTGTCAGTGCACATGAGCGATTATTTTCTTCGCCCTAATTGGACCGAGAAAACAATTGCAGCATGCTGCCACTGTAATGCAAGACTCTCTCTTTTACCCATTCAAGTGTATGTGGTGAGAGAAAAATCGCACTGCACTTGCGGTACATCGGTGGACTACGGAGGAAAGAGGGAGAGAAATCCCTCCCACCCCTCCTCAGTGCTGGCCCACCCCTCGAGTGCCGGACCGCCCCCCGCAGCTGAGGTCTGCTCGCACAGTCGGACCGCAGTCGCAGGGACACTCGCATGACACTCGGCTCTGCTGTACTGAGCGTGAGCCGAGTGTAATGCGAGGGGATCGCAGTAATCCCCGTGTGGCCCCAGCCTGATCGGCCAACACTTGAGTGAGCTGATCTGAACTCAGCTGAACTCCTGTACACACAGCCCACACACACAGCCCGCACACGGTCACATGTGACCGGCAGCAGGCAGCGACTGCTGTTAAGGCTACATTCACATGACCGTTCCGTTTTTGCGGGCCACAAAAAACGGTCCTTTTTTTCATGGATGCATCCTAGTGGCATCCGTGTGACATCTGCGTGCCTTCCGTTTTTTTTGCGGACCGCAAAAAACGGAAGCAGCAAGAAAGATAAATAGATGAGTAGATATAGAGATGAATAGATAGATATAGAGACAGAGGGATAGAGGGATGAATGAATGAATGAATGAATGAATGAATGAATGGATAGATAGATAGATAGATAGATAGATAGATAGATAGATAGATAGATAGATAGATAGATAGATAGATAAGAAATACATATATAATGTCTTACCCCCTGCATAGTCTAAGCTGGCACCCTTTTGTGATTCATGTGGCACTAAGGGGTGCTTAGCCTTGTATTTAGCCAAAAAATAAATAAATAATAAAAAAAATGACATGCGGTCCCCCTATCTTTTGTAGCCAGCTAGGGTAAAGCAAACGGCTGCAGCCTGCAAACCACAGCTGGCAGCTTCACCTTGGCTGGTAATCCAAAACAGAGGGCACCCCACGCTGTTATTTTAAATTAAATAAATAATTTAAAACAAAAAACACGGGGTCCCCAGAAATTGGATCACCAGCCAAGGTAAAGCGGACACATACACACACACTGTATATACGCGCACACATACACACACACTGTATATACGCGCACACATACACACACACACTGTATATACACGCACACACACTTTCTTCCCCTGCAGAGCTGCTGCTGTCTCTGTGATTTCTCTCAGTGCACATCCACTGGGAAGAGGCAGGGAGAAGGGTTTGGATGGAGAGCAGAGTGGGTGTATTAGACACAATGGGTGTGTTAGATAAGCTAGACACCGCCCTAGAGCCACAAAGAACTCGGGACTTGTAGGAACTGAACACAGGAAGTCAGAGGAGAGATTAACCCCATCAGAGCTGGAGCCAGCAATGACCGTGTGCTGCTAGTGCACTAAAAGGTAATTTTGCTGAAAAAACATAATAGATGTGTTGAGGGGCACATATTAGCAAGATTTATCAGAAAAAAAAAAAATCAGTTTTGGTAACTGGACAACTTCTTTAAGAATCTCCAATAAAGGGTTAAAAAAAAGACACCACACAGAGAAAAAATACTTTAATAGAAATAAATACACAGACACACTTAGAGACTCCATGTTTATTACTCCCTCTCATCCCTCCACGATCCATGGTCTTCTGTCTTCTTTCTCCTTCAACCCATGCAGCTCTGCAGACAGCACAGCATGGGAGGAAGGACACTGCTGCTCCATGCAGTCTATTCACTCAGTGAGTGAGCAGAAGCTTCGTGCTGTAAGCGGTGATGTCACCGCTGACAGGCGGGTTGCTATAGCAACAATGATCTCCGTTATTCACCGGCTGTGGCATCCAGTCTTTGCATATGGGCTGACTCTGTAAAGAGCACCGACATGCATGGACGGGGAAGCCAACCATGTGCCAGAGCATTTCGCCGGTACACGGAGATGCTGGAACGATCACCGCGTACCGGAAAGATGCACTGACAGGACCTAGCATGACATCTAGCCATGTGACCAGTCTGTAGCCAATGAGATAATAGACCTATTATCAGTGCTGGTTACCGGGAGGACGCAGCGATTATCGGAAGGAAACGCGGCGGGAGACAGAGTGCAGGACGCGTCGCGGGGACCTGTAAGTGCTATGGCAATGTTTATTATCTGTATGTGTACATGTATAATGTGTTTTTATGTGTTTGTGTTTGCCTCCCATTGTTTTCAATGGGGTTTGAGTGGTTCGTCGAACAGTTCGTCAAATGTTCGTCGAACGGAGCCTCCGTTCGACGAACCGAACCGAACTCGAAGGCTAGGGGGGTGGCTCATCTCTAATTGTCAGAGTCACAAATAAACATTTACATTCAGGTACCTTATAGATGATGTTGTCTCTAGTCATTTCTTTCTATTCTTCATCTTGTCCTGACGCAATGATGACTTTTCACATTCACATCTCGTCAGATTTCCATCTTCTCCGGTTTTCTGTAACACATCCCGTCACGATGCCCCTAAAAGTAGCAGAATGATTATGATACTTCTACTTAAAAATATCTGCCCTACACTGTGCCCCAGAATAAATAATGGCCCCTCACAGTATTCTCTGCACAAAATATTACCCACACTGTCCCTCTTATGGTACATGGCCTACATATTCCCTCTTTCCAAACTGAGCCTACTGTTTACAGTGTCCTTTACACTGTGTCCCCTTATAGTGCCCAGTCTTTATAGTGTGCCTTCATCACACTCCCCCTCCTTGCTATAACCTCACACTGTCCTCCCATTCTGCCCCCTCTCCATACCACCCCCCTCCACTACCCAGTCTTTATTCTGTGCCCCTCACATTTTTCTCATCCCTTACTCTCTCCTCACTACCTCCTGTGTGTTCATATACTTTTCCACCTCACGCCCCATCCTGCTCACTTGCTCCTCATACCATGTCACTCTTTATTCTGTGTCCTCAAAATTTCTTTCCAGTTCGCTCTACATCCTCTCTGTCCCCATGCATGAAACCTCATCCTCTCTGTCTCCATGCATCACCCCTCATCCTCTCTGTCCCCATGAATGAAACATCATCCTCTCTGTCCCCATGCATCACCCCTCATCATCTGTCCCCATGCATCACCCCTCATCCTCTCTGTCCCCATGCATGAAACCTCATCCTCTCTGTCCCCATGCATCACCCCTCATCCTCTGTCCCCATGCATCACCCCTCATCCTCTCTGTCCCCATGCATCACCCCTCATCTGCTCTGTCCCCATGCATCACCCCTCATCCTCTCTGTCCCCATGCATCACCCCTAATCCTCTCTGTCCCCATGCATCACCCCTCATCCTCTGTCCCCATGCATCACCCCTCATCCTCTCTGTCCCCATGCATGAAACCTCATCCTCTGTCCCCATGCATCACCCCTCATCCTCTGTCCCCATGCATCACCCCTAATCCTCTCTGTCCCCATGCATCACCCCTCATCTGCTCTGTCCTCATGCATCACCCCTCATCCTCTCTGTCCCCATGCATCACCCCTCATCCTCTCTGTTCCCATGCATTACCCCTCATTCTATCTGTCCCCATGCATCACCCCTCATCCTCTCTGTCCCCATGCATCACCCCTCATCCTCTCTGTCCCCATGCATCACCCCTCATTCTCTCTGTCCCCATGCATCACCCCCTCATCCTCTCTCCCCATAGATGAAACCTCATCCTCTCTCTCCCCATGCATGAAACCTCATCCTCTCTCTCCCCATGCATGAAACCTCATCCTCTCTCTCCCCATGCATGAAACCTCATCCTCTCTCTCCCCATACTGTGTCATAAGATACTTCCCCCTCCCCATCCTCTCTTCCCCCTATACTCTGTCCACAGTTCCCTCCCCCACCCATACTGTGTACATAAATATTACCCCCTCCCCACCCTCTGTCCCCCCAAAGTGTGTCCACAGATGGCTCCCATTCCCCACCCTCTGTCCCCCCATAGTGTGTCCACAGATGGTTCTCATTCTCCACCCTCTATCCCCCCATAGTGTGTCCACAGATAGTTCCCTCTCTCCCCCATACTGTTTCATAAATACTCCACTCTTACCCCATAATGTTCCTCCTCCGTGTCTTCTTCAGCTCCACAGTGGAGCACTTATCAGCGTTTCTCTGCCGCTGCGTCGCTGGCTTCCGGGTCAGCAGTGTGATCAGCTGACCTGATCACATGAAAGTCCTCGCTCTGACCCGGAAGTCAGATGCAAGGACAATTGAGCAGTGGGAGCTGCACGCTTCAGATTCTATGAGTGCGGCTGTCAGCGTGACCGCCACGCTCAGAGAATAGCGGCTCACACCCCGGCAGACTTCCACACCGCCGCATCAGGCAGCCCGACAGCGCCCCGCCAGCTCCCCCCTAGAGACGCTTCTGGCTTGTGCCTCCGCTCCACATGGCTAATTTGTATAGTTTACAAATGAGCCATGTGGACAGAGCCAGAGGCGCTTTTCAGATTTTCCGGTATGCCGTACCGGCGCGTACTGCCGCAAAAAAATTACTGATCCAGGGTATCTGGCCAACACTTAAAAATGGTGGTGGGGATAGAGGGATTGGAGCAAGTGCGCTATATTTACCGAATCACCGACGTGGCTGTATGCACCCGCGGCTCCTCCACCTCCCCACTCACTACATATTCACTGCTTTCATCTGTGATTGGTTGCAGTCAGACGTGCCCCCAGCTTGAGTGACAACGTCTGACTGCAACCAATCACAGACCCGGTCTACGGGTCTAGTGTAGAGAATGAGTGAGCCGCACGTTCAGCGGTGACTCAGGCTATTTATGGTCACAGTTATCACCAGCTGTGACTGGGAATCACCTGAGTGAAGTGACTGCTGATTCTCTGGAGCTCACAGCGGCCAGTCCTGTTCTACGGTTGCTCACTGTGATCTTCAGATGTAGCAGAATTGAATCATCGTGGGACCTCTTGTGAATTACGTAGGACCTGCAGGGGTGATTAAGGGGTTAGTAAAATAGTGAAAGAGGGTGTTTTTTGTATTTTATTTCAAATAAAGGATTTTTTCGGTGTTTGTGTTTATTTCTTTTCACTTATCACAGATTGGTGATGGGGGTTGTCTCATAGATGACTGCCATTACCAATCTAGGGCTTAGCTGTGGGCTGCAATTACCCCTGATATTACCCCGATTTGCAATCACACCACAGCAATTCAGGAAGAGCTGGGTAAAGTGTTGGGATTGTCGTATCTAATAGATGCGACAATCCTGGGCGGCTGCTGGCTGATAGTTTTAGGCTGAGTCTCTCCCGCCTGAGAATACCAGCCCCCAGCTGCCAGGTTTTATCTTGGCTGCGTATCAAAATTAGGGAAGGACCACATGCTGTTTTTTTACTATTTTTTAAATAATTAAAACACAGCATGGGGTCCCTCTTATTTTGATACACAGCCAAGATAAGCACAGCTGGGGGCTGCAGCCTGTAGCTGTAGGCTTTATCTGTGCTAGGTATTATAATATGGGGGGACGCTACGTCATTTTTTTTATGTATTTATTTATTTTTTACTGTACGATAGACCCGAAGACCAGTTCTGTGATTGGTTGCAGTCAGACGCTGTCACACAGGCTGGGGGCGCATCTGACTGCAACAAATCACAGACTCAAGTGGTGGGGGGAAGCAGTGAACATGCATGAGGCTAATGAGCGGCACCGGAAGTAGGAGGGGCCGCGGGAGCAGGTGCGGTTGAACCTAGAATGTATGGGCTTCTTTCAGGTTAGTCTGTGTGAAAGGCTTGGTTAGTGAGCTTGGTGATGTTTTCTCCCTTCCACTGCAATCATGCTTCGCCCCCCGGCCTCCGTGTGGTAGGGACATGTTGAATGACGTCATAACTGGAAGGATCCCATACACTCTAGCATCTACTGTAGACTGGTAAGTATAGCACACTTGCTTTACTTTTTTTGTTTTTTTCTGTCTACCCTTTTTTTTACTACCCGAGTGCCAGATCCAGGTCAATTCCGGCCCGGCCCGGCACTCGGGTACTTTTGAACCCCTGCTGGTCTTGACATCGCAGAAAAAACGCTGTAAAAACGCCACAAAAAATGCCACAAAAAACACACCAAAACTGCAGATGACTCCCAGGAGACATCCTGCCACAAGATCAAGTTTTGGTCAGGAAAAAAATGCTGCAAAAATGTCCAGTGTGAACATAGCCTTACCTGGAGCTGATGTTATCTGTCCTGCAAATTCCTCAGCCCTCACCATCACCAGTTTTTACAGCAGAGATCCTCCTGTTTACTTCTGCACTTGTTCAAAGGCACTATTATTTCTTTATGCAAATATAGTGTAAACCTCAACTTGAACTCGATCACTACACTGGATTTTATCTGTCATGAATCTGGCATGGTGTGTGAGGCTCTTCGTAGCTCAGTAAACTAGGGTTGTCATGGTGACGACCCAGGGTTGCCATTGCAGCAAAATCGGGTCCCTGTTATTGCACTGCAGGATCCCTTCTCCCTCTCTCCTGAATGCTGCAATCACATTGATCTCAGCATTCAGGTTAATCTACAAGGAGTGACGAGGGCACCCCTCCGGGCAATGAGAACCAGGTCCTGGCTGTAACATCAGATGGAGACCAGGCAGCGATCGTGAAGGTACAGGGCAGGAACCCCCGTGATCCCCATGACTAAAAAAAAAATATATAAACGCATGTAAAAAAAGCACAACCGCAATAAGAAAAACACTTTTTTTTCTGCTGAATTTTTCTTGCCAAAACATGCAGTTTTGTGTGCAGAAAGTCTGAACACAAATCTGCCACGTGGGTACATACCCTTAGGGGTACTTTGCACACTACGATATCGCAGGTGCGATGTCGGTGGGGTCAAATCGAAAGTGATGCACATCCGTCGTCGCTGTCGATATCGTAGTGTGTAAATCCTTTATGATACGATTAACGAGCGCAAATGTTGGTGTAGCGTCCGACATTTCTATAACTTAGCTGCAGCGTGGGTACGATGTTGTTCCTCATTCCTGCGGCAGCACACATCGCTGTGTGAGAAGCCGCAGGAGCGAGGAACATCTCCTACCTGCGTCACCGCGGCTCACGCCGGCTATGCGGAAGGACGGAGGTGGGCAGGATGTTTACGTCCCGCTCATCTCCGCCCCTCTGCTTCTATTGGCTGCCTGCCATGTGACGGCGCTGTGACGCCACACGACCCGCCCCCTTAGTAAGGAGGCGGTTCGCCGACCAGAGCGACGTCGCAGGGCAGGTGAGTGCTTGTGAAGCTGCCTTAGCGGTAATGTTCGCTACGGCAGCAATAACAAGATATCTCTGCTGCGACGGGGGCCAGGACCATCGCGCTCGGCATCGCAAGCATCGGCTTGTGATGTCGTAGTGTGCAAAGTACCCCTTAATGTGTCACAGTTGGGGCACAAAGCTCAGCAGCAAGATGAAGCTTGTAGTCCTGAACCAAAACTGTGATTCAAGGAGGAGTACCCGCGCCCCAGTACCAAGGAAGTGAAAAGACTGGAAATCAGTGTGCTACTGAAGACACAAGTTAAGAATAACCCTGTAAGTATTCTATGTGTAGCACTACAACTGGAACATATCCAGATACCAGTGGCCATGGTGCTTAATCCCCCTTTGGCAGTACTCACATCAGCTGTATTTTGCCGCAAAACCGGATCCGTCAGTCACAAATGCGTTTCATTTCAATTAATTTCCAATGGGATTGCGGTCAAGATGCGGTCACATGCAGTTGCATGTGTCATATACAACCGCATCTTGCCGTGATCCCATTGGAAATGAATTGAAATGATGCTCATTTGTGATGGATCTGGTTTTGCGGCAAAATACTGCTGATGTGAGCGCTGCTTTAGTCATGGTGCTACTCATAGAAACAAAGCACATAGTTGTTCTTTTCTTACTGGATACCTAAAGATAAATAAAAGTAAGCTGAACACAATGTACCTGCAGATGAGCAGACAGCCACTTTGCATTTATTACTTAGACTGAACAAGGTAATCTAGATACACTCATAGTGCTCTTATGCTGTTTTAGAGGAAAGGGTCATGCTTGCAGTATGTGTGCTGGTTAGAGCACACATTTCCTTGAGTTGTAAAGCTACTGCCTTTTAGGGATTATAAACATGAGCAATTTTATGATAATTTACAATACAATGATTGGGGTTGTTATAAAAAATACAAGGACATTTTCCATATGTAAAACAATACTCTTTTTCTTGAAATCTGTAGAAATTTGATAGTCTGTTTATTACTTGATCTAACAATTTGCATATATTCCTATAAATAGAATTGTAAACAGTCAAATTTCATTAAAACTTCATTAAACCATAAAAACATAAACTATTAGAGCACAAAGTAGTAAGTGTATAGTATAGCAGTTTGAACACAAACGCTTATGTAATGTGACTATGAGACCAATTTGAAACCAACTTCCTTACTCTGATCTAATATGGTTCTTTTGCAATTTACACTTGGTTCTTCTCTGATATAGGATGATGGTTTAAAAATTTAGACAACAATGCTTCCAGAACAAAAATCAGCTGGAGATGCCTATTGCAGCCAGAAATGTTCTGTGTGACTTGCATACTCGAGTATTGTCTTTCTATTTGCAGATTTCTGAAATTGTAATTTTTCTCAACGCATGACTAAAGCAGGCTTTACACGCTACAACATATCTAACGATGTGTCGGTGGGGTCACGTCGTAAGTGACGCACATCCGGCATCGTTAGTGACGTAGTTGCATGTGACAGCTATGTGCGATTGCGATTGAACGGTAAAACGTTCATCGCATACCCGTCGTTCATTTGCTAAAAATTGCACATCAGGTTGTTCAATGTTACCGAGGCAGCACACATCGGAGTGTGTGACACCCCGGGAACGATGAACAGATCTTAACCTGAGTCCCGCGGCTCCCGCCGGCTATGCGGAAAGAAGGAGGTGGGTGGGATGTTTACGTCCTGCTCATCTCCGCCCCTCCCCTTCTATTGGCCGGCTGCCGTGTGACGTCGCTGTGACGCCGAACGTCCCTCCCACTCCAGGAAGTGGATGTTCGCCACCCACATCGAGGGCGTATGGAAGGGTAAGTACGTGTGACAGCAAATAATTGTTTGTGCATCACGGTCAACAAATTGAACGTGTCACACATACGATGGAGGCATGTCACATCGCATACGTTATCGTATGCTTAATTGTAAGGTGTAAAGCAGGCTTTAGGAAAGTCTTACCGATGGCCTTGCTGCAATGACCCATCCCAAAACCCACACTTACCCCTTCATAACCTAAAATAAGACACGACTGCGTGACATTGGATGTAAAAGGCCACAGCAGCCCCATTTATTAACACCAAACAAACAATAACATTTCATCCATAAACATAGTAATATTCCATAAGCATAACCACCAGCAAAAGGAGGGGGGGTAAATGAAGAGTCCATTGTACATGATTGCAACACCAGCTCCACCACGTGCCCTCAGCGGCACCACACTGGCTCGAGGACACCCAGCCAAGTGTTGCCTAACCAATGTCCTGCTGGGACCCAGCCCAGCAGGGACCCACATTAACATGTCCCGCTGTGACCCAACACAGCAGGGACCCACCTTAACTAAGTATACCATTGCACCACCAGGGGTAACCCATTCCTGCACTGGGTCCCCCCCCCTCTCTTTGTGCAATCCACCGACTTCAAATACCCCCCTCCTTTCCGCCGACTCCTGAGACAAGGTCAATCCTCTTCGCTTCTCTATGTCAATCTCCAGAAAATCCTAAAATTAGGGCGGGACGATTCCGGACGTCTGCCAGGTAAGGAATGACTGCCCCCTTCCCACAGTTCTGCCCTATATCCATCCCACAACTGACCACTCCCTGCCCACTCACATGGCCCCATAGACCCCATAGCTCCACCCCAAACCTTTCCGCACAAAAGCACTACACCTTAACCCTTCACTAACCCTCAGGCCTAGCATCCCTCCTCAGTGATGTTTGCCCTCCCTGTAGCCCCTTTGGGGCAGGCGTCCGGGCTTGTCTTTATGAGTAAACCTGTCCCCATGAGTTACTTCAAGAAATTACATGTCTTTATAATATACTTAATATTGTCTGAAAAACACAATAAATATCCAAATTTGGTCCTAGTGGCTAGCAGTTCTATGGCTAATGTAGCGGCCCCAAATATCATATATTATTTTTGTTCCATTCATTTATGGAAGAAGATACTTCTGTATTTGTAAAGTGGATGAAGACTAAGAAACTCCATCTGGCTCCGCTACATCCCAACTTGCTAGTTTTGTCTGGCCCTTATTCTCCTCATCCTAGACTTCATTTCCACACTATGGCCTTAAAGAAGTTGTCCAGTTACCAAAACTGATTTTTTTTCCTCATAAATCTTGCTAATATGTACCTCTCCACACATCTATTATGTTATTTCAGCAATATTACCTTTTATCGTGCTCTAGCAGCACATCCTGATTTCTGGCTCCAGCTCTGATGGGGTTAATCTCTCTCCTGACTTCCTGGGTTCAGTTCCTACAACTCCCATAATTCTTTGCAGCTCATAGTGTGTGTGTGTGTGTGTGTGTGTGTGTGTGTACAGAAATTATGATTAGGCTGTTTTCACATATCAGTTTTTTGGCATCAGACACAATCCGATGTAAAAAACTGATGCAATGGATCAGGCGAAAAAACGGATCAGTTGCATCAGTTTTTTCCATCAGTTCTTTCAGTTTTTGGACGGATCCGTTGTGCTACTGAGCATGCTCAGTAGAAAAAAACGGAATCAGTCTCTGTAATGCGTTGTATGCCGCTTTACGACGGATCCGGCGCCCATAGGCTTTCGTTGTACATGACGCCGGAAAGCGCCGGATCTTGCACGGTCCGTTTTTTTGCCGCTGCGAAAAAATGTTCCATGCTGCGTCCTTTCTGGCAGCTGGACACAAATTTTGCTGGATCCGTGCACAACGGATGCAACGCAATGGCATCAGGCACAATCCGGCGCTAATACAATTCAATGCGGAAAAAAACGGATCCGGCTTCATCCGTTTTTTGCCGGATTGTGCCTGATGGCAAAAAACTGCTGTATGAAAGCAGACTTAGCCGGCGCAACATGTGAAAAAACTAAGTAATTGGGGAAAAAAATGAGGGGGTCCTGAGATTGCTTTTTGCACTCTTGCCTAGTCTCTGTGTGTCATCCGTATCATCCGTGTGGCATGCATTTTGCAAGCTACTTTCACATCAGCATTTTTTTTGCCTGTAGGTAAAAAAACGCAAACCGCATATGACCGGATGCTGTGGATTAAATGTGCAGCGCATGCAACCACAATTGTTATTTTACCAGATCCTTTTGCAGCGGGACACAGAATGTATCGGCCGGCACTGGAATCAGCTGATTTCTGATATCACAGCCCGCACACGCTGCGATGGATTCAGGTTAACAGCAGTCACTGCCTGCTGCCGATCACGCGTGATCGTGAGCAGGCTGTGTGGTCAGGAATTCAGCTGAGTTCAGATCAGCTGACTCTAATGTCGGACGATTACTTGTTCTGTGTCCCGCTGCATCCATTGCAGCGTATGCGGGCTGGAGTTCAGATCAGCTGACTCTAGTTTCGGACGATTACTTGTTCTGTGTCCCGCTGCATCCATTGCAGCATATGCGGGCTGGAGTTCAGATCAGCTGACTCCAGTGCCGGACTGAACTCAGCTGACCTCACAACCCGCACATGCTGCGATGGATGCAGAGAGACACGGGGACACAGAACAAGTAATCGTCCGACACAGGAGTTACCTGATTACTTGTTCTGCTGACTGTGTGGTCAGGAGTAGGGATGAGTGAGCAGCAAAATGCTCTGTCGCTCGATAGGCAAAGCCCATGTCGATTTTTTTTTTTTTTTTAAATTCATTAAAAAGATTAAAAAAAAAAAACAAAAAACCCAAACACATAACCCTAACCTTAGGGTTAGGAATAAAAAAAATGCATGGGCTTCCACTTCATTTTCTATTGCTAGGGGTAACCCAAGCAGCTACTGGCTGCTAACCCCTACTGCTTGGTGTTACCTTCACTGGCAATGTAAAATCCATTTTAAAAGATTTTTGCTTAAAAACGAAAAAAAAAATGACGTGGGCTTTGCCATATTTTTTGTATGCTAGCCAGGTACAGCAGTCAGGTACGGACTGCTCCCAACCCCCAGCTGCCTACTTGTAACCGGATGGGAACAAAAAATATAGGGAGTTGCTAGTTTCCTGCCAGCGTTGAGAAACATGTGATGGTGTCTCCGCAGGCTTTCTTGTTTTGATTATATCACAGGGGGCATTGCTCTAGAATCACTGCTTTGAGAAACACGTGATGGTGTCTCCGCGGTGTTGGATGTTGATCTCCCTAAGGTCGACCATCCTTGCTTATGTAGTCTTCTACTAGGCATTGCTCCCACTAGCTAGTTTTCTACTCCACACTGCTGAGGGGCAAATACCCCGAAACAGCTGTCTGTGGATGGATACCATGTTTGGCATAGGTGGTCTCCTTGACTGGAGACTGCCCTTCCTGTGGTTGTTCCTTCCCGATGAAAGACCTGGCTAGTTTCCTGCCAGCGTTGAGAAACATGTGATGGTGTCTCCTCAGGCTTTCTTGTTTTGATTATTTCCCAGGGGGCATTGCTCTAGAATCACTGCGTTGAGAAACACGTGATGGTATCTCCGCGGTGTTGGATGTTGATCTCCCTAAGGTCAACCATCCTTGCTTATGTAGTCTTCTACTAGGCATTGCTCCCACTAGCCAGTTTCCTTCTCCACACTGATGAGGGGCAAATACCCCGAAACAGCTGTCTGTGGATGGATACCATGTTTGGCATAGGTGGTCTCCTTGACTGGAGACTGCCCTTCCTGTGGTTGTTCCTTCCTGGTGAAAGACCTGGCTAGTTTCCTGCCAGCGTTGAGAAACATGTGATGGTGTCTCCTCAGGCTTTCTTGTTTTGATTATTTCCCAGGGGGCATTGCTCTAGAATCACTGTGTTGAGAAACACGTGATGGTGTCTCCACAGTGTTGGATGTTTATCTCCCTAAGGTCAACCATCCTTGCTTATGTAGAGAAGGGGACATACTGGGCTGGTGTACGTGGGACATTGTAGTCCGAGCAATGATAAGTCCTGCTGCTATAACAAACATAGCAAATAAACAACAAATTGGACCTTGACAAGACAGCCATCTATGTTTAACCCTTGCAGCATGCTGTCTTCAACTTACATAGCAAAAACCTGCTGACAGATTCCCTTTAACCTGGAATATTTTAAGGTTCTGTTCTAAGAAATTCCTTGCTGCCCACCTGTACTGTTAGGGGGACTTTGCACACTACGACATCGCAAGCCAATGGTAGCGATGCCGAGCGCAATAGTCCCCGCCCCCATCGGAGCTGCGATATCTTGTGATAGCTGCCGTAGCGAACATTATCGCTATGGCAGCTTCACATGCACTTACCTGCCCTGCGACGTCGCTCTCGCCGGAGAACCACCTCCTTCCTAAGGGGGCGGGTCGTGCGGCGTCACAGCAACGTCCCACGGCAGGCGGCCAATAGAAGCAGGGGGGCGGAGATGAGCGGGACGTAAACATCCCGCCCACCTCTGTCCTTCCGCATAGCCGGTGTGAGTTGCGGAACGCAGGTTAAGGAGATGTTCCTCACTCCTGCGGCTTCTCACACAGCGATGTGTGCTGCTGCAGGAACGAGGAACAACATCGTACTTGTCGCTGCCGCAACATTATAGAAATGTTGGACACTACACCGATGATACGATTTCGATGCTTTTGCGCTCGTTAATCGTATCAAAAACGATTTACACACTCCAATGTCGACAGCGATGCCGGATGTGCGCCACTTTCGATCTGACCCCAGCGACATAGCAGCTGCGATGTCGTAGTGTGCAATTACCCCTTAGTCTTCAGAAGCACATCCTTCCCCAACAATTAGGATGCTGGAATGGCGGGGAACAGTGTGCTTGTGAAGAACAAACTCTAGACAACCCTCTAGTGCTGTTACAGGAGTCACTAGAAACAGCATGAATGCAAAAGTAGTGACCTTTGTATTTGGCATCAAATCTTCAAGGAACTTATAATTATGCCTCTATGGGATGACACTGTTACTATGCAGGAGCAAACAGTGACATCAAAGAGTGATAAAATAAGCTTTCTTGCATGGAACACAGGGCCTTTACAGAAATTATACAATTGCTCTGTAATATCAGACATAGTAATATATAAATTGCCTTAGAAAAAAAATATTCGTGTGTAGCTAATGCTGTTTCAATTTTTTTGTGGTTCCCCCTGGTTTCATAATTCCCCATGTTTGACAAGACTGTATTCCTATGAAAGCCAGCCCATCCACATCTATGTCACTATAACTTTTAAAAAAGGGCTTGATGATTTCCTCAGTACATATAACACTGTCAGTTATAAATTATTTAGTGACAAAATATATAATTGGTGGAGAAAGGTTTAAAACTAGATAGACCTAGGTCTTTTTTTAACCTATGTAACTATGCAATCCCTTATGGGACTACAAAATAAAGTAAAATGTAAAAACATGTTTTTAAAAATATGAAAAACAAATAAATATGTGAAGCCCCACAGGTGTTGTGTCGGTGCATTACCTTCAGGGACTCCACGTAGCTGGATCTGGTCACAGGTAGGAGATCTTCTTCTTGTCGTGACGCCACTCTCAGTATTGCGGCCAGTAGGGACCGCCACTGCAGGTTGAGGGTCGCCTGGGGCTGATGGTATGTGCAGTTAGTTGGAATAGCCTCCTGAGAGTGAGGCAAGCCCCAGGGCCCGATGTAGGTGCGTAGTACCACAAGGCGCAGAATAACTCCACACAGGCAGAATGTCTTTCAGGGTTTTTACTCACTTCAGGTGGCAGGGTGAGTAACCCGGGCGTAGCTGGGATGAACCAGGCGGGAACCAGGTGTCCTTCAGGCTGACTTGTGAGGGTGACTACTAACTCGCCTTCCTTAGCCCTTGGTGGTTTGGGGTGACCCCGACTTTTAGTCCCTATGGGGGTCACCCAGGGAAGTTGCTGAAGCCTCTCTCCCCTTCGTTTGCCGTTTGCTTGTTGCCTGGGCCAGATCACTCCAGCTTCTTGCCTCCTGTGAGCTATGGGCCCTAACTGTGGCTACGTGGCTGCGGCTTTTTGTGGTGTTGTGGCGTGGGCTTTGAGAGCCCCACACCGGCAGGTTTAGCAAAAGAAAGCTGGATCTATCTCCGCTTCGGGATCTGCCGCCCGTTTGGGCCTGGTTCTCTCTAGCAGTCTCCTTACTTCCCACTCCGTGCTCTCTCTCTTTAGCTGAAGATGGATTTCGGGTAGCACTCCTAGTTGACCGTTCTCCCCCGTCAGTAGCCACTGCGCGGGCGCTGTTAGACAGCAACAGCCCCACAGGTCTGCTCCTCACTGAGCCCTATGGAGTTCTGCTCTAACTGACTCACTGCCCCTCCTCTCCTGTTCTTGCCTACGCCACCTAGCAACCAGATTCTCTTACCACACCCCTTGAGAGGAGATGGAGGCTTTTGGCCCCCTCCACTATTCCAGTGAAGGTCAAGGCTTTTCCCCCTCCTGGGATCCCCAGGGGTCCTCTCATGGGTACATGTGTGAGAGCTGATTACTATGCGCCTGTGTTCCACACCCCTGTCAGCCTTCTGGATTACCTGTATTGTACTGTCCCCAGCATGGGTGCAGTACTCAGTGGTGCCTGACCAGGTCAGGGGCGCCACATTCCCCCTTAGTTATCACCAGCACGTCCTCGGGCTGCAAGACAACATTTTAAAAATGCATAAAACATTAAAACATGTAAAACATTTAAAAGCACCAGGTACCATACATCACCACCCTCCACCCACAAGTCCGTTAACCCACCCAAAACCCTTTCACGTTGGCCGCGGCTTCAGCCACTTCTGGCAGGATGTAGAGGCGGCTTTCATGGTCTGGTGGTCTTCAGGGTATACCTGGCCTGGTGGATCCGCGCCTTCAGCCTCTTCTGGCAGGATGCAGAGGCGGCCTCCACAGTTGGTGCTGACCAGGTACCCTCTTTGTGGTGGAGAGCCAGGCCCCATAAACAGGCACGCTCTCTGGTCGCAGGTAAGCCAAGGCCCTATATACGGACGGGCTCCTCCTGGTTGCAGACGAGCCAAGCCCCTAAACAGGCTGACTCTGGTGGTGGTGGTGCCCTCAGGTGTAACTATTTACACTGCGAGAGTTTGTGGCTATAGCCAGTTCATAGCCTTAAGGTTTATGGTTTTCTCACAATAGTTTTTGTGGGCACATTACTTGAACTTGAGAACGTTGCAAAACAAACTTTTTCAAAACTTTAACTGATAACTTCTTTCTTTACTTTACTCCTCCATTTCACCAGGGCTTGGGCCTGTAGGGCTGCGGCACCTGTTGCTTTCTTGGCCTCTTTCTTCATCTGTTGTTGTCTCATCTGCAGGTTCCTTGTCTCTGCTTTCTCTATCTTCATCTGTTTCCTTTCCTGTATCTGTTTCTCTTTCCTGTAGCATGGGGTGGCTGTAAGGTTTGCTGGTACATAGTGCTACGTCAAGCGCGTACAGTCCTCTTTCGCCTTGATGCATGGTAAACTGTACTGAATCCCCCATCTTTAGGTTTCTGCCAGGGTGTCCTCTAGGCAGATGAGCGCTCACATCTCTTCGGTTGACAAATATCCCTTCCTTCACACCAGGTGCTACAATGAATCCATATCCACTTCTCAAATTGAAATCCTCCACTACTCCTCTGCAAAGGGGTCCTCTGGCCTGGGCTTTGGCTCTTCTCAGGAACCTTTTCTCCTGTAGATCTCTGGCCGTGACTTCTCTCTGCTCTGGGGATGGCGGTGCAGGGGACAGCGTTGTTCTGTTGCGACGCCTTGTCTTGCGGCCTGAACTCTGCGTGGTACAGCTTGCAAGCTCCCAGGTGAGACTTTTAGGCAGATCTTCGTCAGCGGACGGTGTCAGGTCTTCCTCATCCCAACGGGAATAGGGCAACATCTCCGGCTCTGAGTATAGATCCACTGCTGGTGGCTCCAGAGTCAGCTCCTCAGCTTCCTGGCCTCCTCTCCCCCTTAGTTCTTCTTGGCACTCCTTTGGTGGCAGTGCTGGGGATGGGCTTTCTTCAGCAGGCTCAGGCAGGGGACTCTTTGGCGTGGTTGCTGCAGGGATTGCTGGAATCCTCTTGGGGGTGTGCGGAGGGAGCATGTACCGGTCCACCAACCATTGTGGAAACTTGGCCTCCATGTCAGCCTTCAGCCGCCAGTATTCGGGGTCCTCTCCTATCAGGGACTTCCTAGCAGGGACCTCTTTGGACTGGGGAGCGGTGTCTGCTCTGGCCTTGCAGGCCGGGGTAAATGGTGATGCAATCTCTTTGCGGGCCGCGCCCTGTATGGCGGCGGCCTGGTCTTGGCGGGCCGCGCCCGGCATGGCGGCGGCCTGGTCTTGGCGGGCCGCGCCCGGCATGGCGGCGGCCTGGTCTTGGCGGGCCGCGCCCTGTTTGGCGGCGGCCTGGTCTTGGCGGGCCGCGCCCGGCATGGCGGCGGCCTGGTCTTGGCGGGCCGCGCCCTGTTTGGCGGCGGCCTGGTCTTGGCGGGCCGCGCCCTGTTTGGCGGCGGCCTGGATCGGCGTCGCTGTCGCGATGGAATCGGTGCAGGCTGGGCTGGGCGTCGCTGCAGGGACCGGGTCTTGGTGGGCCGAGCAGGGCATCGCTGCGGCGGCCGGGGCTTGGCGGGCCGAGCAGGGCATCGCTGCGGCGGCCGGGGCTTGGCGGGCCGAGCAGGGCATCGCTGCGGCGGCCGGGGCTTGGCGGGCCGAGCAGGGCATCGCTGCGGCGGCCTGGGCTTGGCGGGCCGCACCTGGCGTGGCTGCGGCCTGGCTCAGCGTCGCCGCGCCGGGCGCCTCTTCAGGGACCGCGGGCGTGGCAGCAGGGGTCGGGGCATCCGGGCCGGCAGGGGTAATACTGGACTCACCCATCGGTGGCAGCATCGGGGTCTGAGTCGTCGCCGTCCGGTCTGGCACTCGTCGTGCGGTTCCCCTCTCATAGGCCTGAACCGCGGCAGCCATCTCCAGAAGTTCCATGCGTTCTTCTCGGATCTGCTCCACGACCCGGGTCTCCAGTCGGTCGCAGAACTGGGCCAGCTCCCGATACCACCAGGCAGCGGAGCCCGGTTCTGGATTTCTGCGGTCAGACGCCATTTCTTCTGCGCCCTCTTCTGCACGACTCTCCAGCTGTGGACTCGCCGTTGCCTCTAGTAGCAAGCTGTTCAGTTTCCGCTCTGCCTCTTTCAGCAGCTCCTCTCCCAGCAGCAGGCTTCTGGCTCCCTTTCTGTCCCGACGTCTCTGGACGCTTCCACTCTCATAGCTGGCAAGGTCAGAACTCTGCAGGGGATCTCTGGGTAGCCACACCTCTTCGTGGGCGGTAACTTCTCCCAGCGCGGGCTGCTGTTGTTTTTCAGCGCGCTTTTCATGGTGGCAATATGGCGGCGCTTCCAATTTTCCAAGCGGACCGCCCAGGCACATGGTCACCTGTCTGAACAGGTCTAGTCCTTATCCTGTTCGTGACGCCAGATGTGAAGCCCCACAGGTGTTGTGTCGGTGCATTACCTTCAGGGACTCCACGTAGCTGGATCTGGTCACAGGTAGGAGATCTTCTTCTTGTCGTGACGCCACTCTCAGTATTGCGGCCAGTAGGGACCGCCACTGCAGGTTGAGGGTCGCCTGGGGCTGATGGTATGTGCAGTTAGTTGGAATAGCCTCCTGAGAGTGAGGCAAGCCCCAGGGCCCGATGTAGGTGCGTAGTACCACAAGGCGCAGAATAACTCCACACAGGCAGAATGTCTTTCAGGGTTTTTACTCACTTCAGGTGGCAGGGTGAGTAACCCGGGCGTAGCTGGGATGAACCAGGCGGGAACCAGGTGTCCTTCAGGCTGACTTGTGAGGGTGACTACTAACTCGCCTTCCTTAGCCCTTGGTGGTTTGGGGTGACCCCGACTTTTAGTCCCTATGGGGGTCACCCAGGGAAGTTGCTGAAGCCTCTCTCCCCTTCGTTTGCCGTTTGCTTGTTGCCTGGGCCAGATCACTCCAGCTTCTTGCCTCCTGTGAGCTATGGGCCCTAACTGTGGCTACGTGGCTGCGGCTTTTTGTGGTGTTGTGGCGTGGGCTTTGAGAGCCCCACACCGGCAGGTTTAGCAAAAGAAAGCTGGATCTATCTCCGCTTCGGGATCTGCCGCCCGTTTGGGCCTGGTTCTCTCTAGCAGTCTCCTTACTTCCCACTCCGTGCTCTCTCTCTTTAGCTGAAGATGGATTTCGGGTAGCACTCCTAGTTGACCGTTCTCCCCCGTCAGTAGCCACTGCGCGGGCGCTGTTAGACAGCAACAGCCCCACAGGTCTGCTCCTCACTGAGCCCTATGGAGTTCTGCTCTAACTGACTCACTGCCCCTCCTCTCCTGTTCTTGCCTACGCCACCTAGCAACCAGATTCTCTTACCACACCCCTTGAGAGGAGATGGAGGCTTTTGGCCCCCTCCACTATTCCAGTGAAGGTCAAGGCTTTTCCCCCTCCTGGGATCCCCAGGGGTCCTCTCATGGGTACATGTGTGAGAGCTGATTACTATGCGCCTGTGTTCCACACCCCTGTCAGCCTTCTGGATTACCTGTATTGTACTGTCCCCAGCATGGTGTCACGCTCCCCGGGTCCTCGGCTCCCCTCCCCGGGTCCTCAGCTCCGCTCCCCGGCTCACCTGCCACGCTCTCCTCGTCCCAGCCTCCGGTGCCCGTCCTCCATAGGTCCTCTGGTCGCCGATCCCGGCGTCCGACATCTTCCCAGGCCCTGGCCGGCTCTCCTGCGTCCTCCTCGCAGCCTCCTTCCCTGGCTTCTGGCACCCGGGCCGCGCGCATGCGCATTAGGGCACGCGCGCGGTCACTGACCCTTTCTTAAAGGGCCAGCGTCCAGTAACAGGAAATGAGGTTAGTCAGGTTCAGGGTATAAAGGGGGTTCTTGTCCAAGGGGGCGGGGCCTGATCTTCGTGTTCCCTGAGCTAGGAGTCAGGTCTCCTGGTGTTTATGTGCCTGTACTCACCTATCTCTCTTTGTAGAGCCGTACCTGCCTCGCCATCCAGTCTGCCGTATCCCGAACCCCGCACGCTGTCCGTCTGCCATCCGACAGCACCTGCCATCTCGGATCCCTGCGGTGACCCGTCATCTTGCTCCAGAGGTTCCGGACTCCGCCTGATATCATCTCGGCCTCCGAACCTGAGCTACGTCACCAAGAATACCTTCTGTGACTCCGTGGTCCCAGGGACTCCTCCGCTGTCTTCACTTGCACGGACTATCCTGCTGCCCTTCAGTGCTTCAGCTGCCGGACTCCCTACCTCCATCTTAGAGTTCGGTCCAGTGGATCCACCTCCTGGGTCTGCCCGACCGCCCGGCCGTGACAGTAAGATCAGGCCATGGATCCCGCTGCTGCACTAATGGCCCTGCAAGAGGAACTCCAACGCCAGCGTGAAGTCCAGACCCGCATGCTGCAATTCATGACCTCCGTGGACACCCGCCTGTACACATTACAAGCATCAATGACGCCTGCGGCACCCAGGTCCCCCGCCAGGCAAGCCATGGCTCCCGTACCAGTGGCAGCCTCTTCAGATGCTTCCCGACTCCGTTTGGCGTCACCTCCTCGGTATGCTGGAGATCCCAAGACCTGCAGGGGCTTCATAAACCAATGTTCCCTTCACTTCACGCAGCTGCCACATCTGTTCGCCTCCGACCAAGCCAAGGTCGCCTTTATAATGTCCCACCTAGAGGGCGAGGCGCTGGCGTGGATGAACCCCTTGTGGGAGAAGGAGGACCCCATGACCAAGGATCTTCAACAGTTCCTACAGGCCTTCCGCAGTACCTTTGACGAGCCAGGACGCGCCTCTGCCTCTGCTTCATCACTCCTCCGCCTACGTCAAGGGACACTGACGGTGGGTCAATACGCCATCCGTTTCCGCACTTTGGCTTCAGAACTCGGGTGGAATAATGAGGCCCTAACAGCCGCCTTCTGGGAAGGACTCTCGAGTCGCATCAAGGATGAGTTGGCGGGTCGGGACGTGCCCTCCACCCTAGATGCACTGATCGCCCTAGCAACTCGTGTGGACATACGTTTTCAGGAGCGCTCCAAAGAGCTATCTCGGGAGAGACGCCCGGTACGGCATTCTCCTCCTCCGCAGAAGTCCTCCGTTCCTCAGTCATCAACAGCTGGGATTCCCGTCCACGAGCCCATGCAGATCGACCGAGTGCGGCAGTCTGAACGACGTCGAGCAGAGCGGCTCGCCCAGGGCCTCTGCTTTTACTGTGGTGAGGACACCCACCTGCTACGCTCCTGTCCAGAGAGGCCGGGAAACTCCAAAGCCTAGGGTTGGTAGGAGAGGCCACCCTAGGTGCTGGGACCCTCTCTGACCCAGTTACATGGACAGTGCAAGTGACCACGGGAGAGACGCGGTTCACGGCTGATGCCTACCTCGATTCCGGGGCAGCAGGCAATTTCATCCAGCAGGCCACGGTGGACAAGTACCGGGTGCCTGTCATGCCACTCGACAAACCCCTAGTGATTGCCTCGGTGGATGGGAGGCCTCTCTCTGATACCATCTCCTTGATCACCAGGCCTGTCGAACTACGCATCGGTGCTCTTCACACCGAGAACATCGCTCTCTACGTTCTCCCACACATGTCCCACCAGATCCTGTTGGGACTCCCATGGTTGCGGACACATGAACCATCGGTTAGCTGGGGTACTGGCGAAGTCACCCGTTGGGGCTCTTCGTGTCATGAGAGGTGCCTAAAGTCCATACCACCCCTCCGACGACCTCCGGTTCCTGAGACCCTAACGGGGCTGCCTTCGGCCTATTGGTCCTTTGCCGATGTCTTTGACAAAAAGGAATCCGAGGTACTGCCGCCACATCGTCCATACGATTGTGCCATTGACCTGCTTCCAGGGACAACCCCACCTAGAGGACGGATATATCCTTTATCTCCAGCCGAAACCAGGGCCATGTCAGATTACATCTCAGAGAGCCTAGCAAGAGGGTTCATTCGGAGATCCTCCTCTCCTGCTGGAGCAGGTTTCTTCTTTGTCAAGAAGAAAGAGGGAGACTTACGCCCATGCATAGACTACCGGGGTCTCAATCAAATCACCGTGAAAAACAAATACCCCCTGCCGCTCATTCCCGAATTATTTGACCGGCTTAGAGGAGCTCGTGTGTTCACCAAGCTGGATCTTCGGGGTGCTTACAATCTGGTACGCATCCGCTCTGGTGACGAATGGAAAACCGCGTTTAATACGCGCGATGGACATTATGAGTACTGCGTGATGCCCTTCGGTCTGTGTAACGCTCCTGCCGTCTTCCAAGAACTGGTGAACGACGTGTTTCGGGACCTTCTCTACATCTGTGTGGTTGTTTATCTAGATGACATCCTTGTCTTCTCTCCGGACCTCCAAACCCACAGAGAAAACGTACAGCTGGTCTTACAAAGACTGAGAGAGAATCGCCTGTACGCAAAGTATGAGAAGTGTGTCTTTGAGCAGTCTTCCCTCCCCTTTCTGGGGTACATCATCTCTGATACTGGACTGCAGATGGACCCCAAGAAGGTCTCCGCCATCATCAACTGGCCTCCGCCTTCTGGACTGAAGGCAATCCAACGCTTCCTGGGATTCGCCAACTACTACCGCCAGTTTATCCCGCACTTCTCTGCCTTGACCGCTCCTCTCTCCGCTTTGACCAAAAAGGAGGCTAATCCTAAGGACTGGTCACCTGCGGCAGACGCCGCATTTTGTTCTTTGAAGCGAGCATTCGCCTCCGCCCCTGTACTCCACCGACCGGAGTTAAACCGCCAGTTCACCTTGGAGGTGGATGCCTCCTCCTCAGGAGCCGGAGCAGTGCTCATGCAAAAATCCTCCTCCGGGAAGATGGTGACCTGCGGTTTCTTCTCTAAGAGCTTCTCAGCACCCGAACGTAATTACACCATCGGTGACCGAGAACTACTGGCGGTCAAACTGGCTCTGGAGGAGTGGCGCTACCTCCTGGAAGGAGCAGTGTACCCCGTGATTATCTACACGGACCACAAAAACCTGGAATACCTGCGGTCCGCTCAGCGACTGAACCCACGGCAAGCCAGGTGGTCCTTATTCTTTGCCAGGTTTGACTTCCAGCTCCACTTCCGACCAGCGGACAAGAATGTACGCGCTGATGCCTTGTCTAGGTCTCTCATGCCCATGGAACAGGAGGAAGAGACTATCCAGCCTATCATCTCTCCTAGCAAGATTGTTCCGGTGGCTCCTGTCACTCTGGCCCAGATACCACCTGGGAAGACCTATGTCTCGGAGACCGACAGGCTAACGGTCTTACACTGGGGTCATACCTCAAAAACAGCCGGCCATGCAGGCCAGAAGAGAACATGGGGTGCGATTGTACGCCATTACTGGTGGCCATCTCTTCGCACGGACGTCGCCGCCTTTGTCTCTGCCTGCTCCTCTTGTGCCAGAAACAAGACGCCCAAACACCTCCCACATGGCCGCCTTCTGCCTCTGCCGATACCTTCGATTCCGTGGCAACACATAGCAATGGACTTTATTACGGACTTGCCATTGTCATCCGGGCACACAGTCATATGGGTCGTGGTGGACCGGTTCTCAAAAATGGCCCATTTCGTTCCTATGGCTGGACTGCCCTCTGCTCAGGAACTCGCGGACGCTTTTATACAACACATCTTCCGCTTGCATGGCTTTCCATTACACATCGTATCAGACAGAGGAACTCAGTTCACCTCCCGCTTCTGGAGGGCTCTCTGTAACCATCTGGGAGTGACTCTGGACTTTTCATCTGCATACCATCCTCAGTCTAATGGCCAAGTAGAGAGGGTCAATCAAATCTTGACCTCATTTCTACGTCACTATGTTAACGCCCATCACGACGACTGGTCCGCTCTTCTACCTTGGGCTGAATTCTCCCACAACCACCACATCAGTGAGTCGTCCTCCAGCTCTCCCTTCCATGTTGTTTACGGACTTCAGCCTTCCATCCCATTGCCTGTATCCCCCTCTTCGGATGTCCCTGCTGCAGATACAGTAGCCCGTGACTTTGCCACCATTTGGGACTCTGTCAAGGTGTCTCTAGGACGTGCTTCCCTGCGGATGAAGAGACACGCAGACAAGAAACGCCTGGATCCTCCGTGTTTCTCTCCTGGAGACCTCGTCTGGCTTTCTTCCCAGTACGTCCGCCTGAAGATACCTTCATACAAGCTGGGTCCTCGCTACATTGGGCCGTTTAAAGTCCTCACCAGGATCAATGAGGTCTCCTACAAGCTGCAGCTCCCGGCCACGATGAGGATACCCAACTCGTTCCACGTCTCCCTGCTCAAGCCGGTGGTCCTTGGTCCCTTCTCCGCTGCTGCCAGTCCAGCTCCTCCACCTATTGCCGATGATGACATCTATGCGGTAAGGGATATCGTGGCCATGAAGACCGTACGAGGTCGGCAGTTCTTCCTGGTGGACTGGGCAGGGTATGGTCCTGAGGATAGGTCCTGGGAGCCCAGGGAGAACGTAGGCACTCCTCTTATCCGTGCCTTCATGTCCCGGTTGCGGGGAGGGGGGCGTGGGGGGGGGGGTACTGTCACGCTCCCCGGGTCCTCGGCTCCCCTCCCCGGGTCCTCAGCTCCGCTCCCCGGCTCACCTGCCACGCTCTCCTCGTCCCAGCCTCCGGTGCCCGTCCTCCATAGGTCCTCTGGTCGCCGATCCCGGCGTCCGACATCTTCCCAGGCCCTGGCCGGCTCTCCTGCGTCCTCCTCGCAGCCTCCTTCCCTGGCTTCTGGCACCCGGGCCGCGCGCATGCGCATTAGGGCACGCGCGCGGTCACTGACCCTTTCTTAAAGGGCCAGCGTCCAGTAACAGGAAATGAGGTTAGTCAGGTTCAGGGTATAAAGGGGGTTCTTGTCCAAGGGGGCGGGGCCTGATCTTCGTGTTCCCTGAGCTAGGAGTCAGGTCTCCTGGTGTTTATGTGCCTGTACTCACCTATCTCTCTTTGTAGAGCCGTACCTGCCTCGCCATCCAGTCTGCCGTATCCCGAACCCCGCACGCTGTCCGTCTGCCATCCGACAGCACCTGCCATCTCGGATCCCTGCGGTGACCCGTCATCTTGCTCCAGAGGTTCCGGACTCCGCCTGATATCATCTCGGCCTCCGAACCTGAGCTACGTCACCAAGAATACCTTCTGTGACTCCGTGGTCCCAGGGACTCCTCCGCTGTCTTCACTTGCACGGACTATCCTGCTGCCCTTCAGTGCTTCAGCTGCCGGACTCCCTACCTCCATCTTAGAGTTCGGTCCAGTGGATCCACCTCCTGGGTCTGCCCGACCGCCCGGCCGTGACACATGGGTGCAGTACTCAGTGGTGCCTGACCAGGTCAGGGGCGCCACAAATACATTTTGAATCACCCATCCTTTTGTAAAGATAAAGAAATATACTGTATATCTGTATATAGATAGAGATATCTATCTATTTATCAATCTATTTATCTATCTATCTATACAGTATACTAGATTTACAGATAGATGTATATTTTAACAATACTCATATATGTTAAGTTCACTTCCATAAAAGTCCTATCTATGCAAAATACAATTGATTAGACTGAACTATAAATGTCGCTGCAACGTTAAAAGAAACTGCAATAAAAAGCGATCAAGACATCATATCTACCCCAAAATGGTATCAATAAAAACAACAGATCAGAGCACAAAAAACAACCCCATAAACAACTGCAGTGACTGATAAATGAAAGCATTACGGTTCTGGGAAAATGGCAGCACAAACAAATTTTTTTTATTGATTTTAACCATTTTTTACCAAATAAACAAAAACCTATACATGTTTGGTATCATTGTAATTGTACTGACCTGGAGAATACTCCCAGAATATCTTAACTGTATAATGAATTCCATAAAAGCAAAACCCCAAAATAAATATGCAGAATTGCGCTTTTTTTGCAATCTCACCATACATGGAATTTTTTCCTGTTTTCTACTTTGTCATATGATCTCATAAATGGTGTAATTTAAAGCATACCTTGTCCAGCTAAAAACATGCCCTCATATGGCTATATCAATTAAAAAATAACAGAAGGTATGGCTCTTGGAACAAGGAAGGAAACAAATGAAAGCACAAAAATGGAAAATCACCATGTCGTTGGTAAGGCATTCAACAAATATAGAGTTAATTTATTAGATAAATGTACATAAAGAATACCTTTTAAATTGTTAGATACATTTTTGGCTGTACAGTTCCTGACAGAAGTTCTGTCGCTTCTCCATGTTATGTAAATAAATTCATCCATTGGTTTCATAAATTACTCTTTTGAAAGCTGAAACCCTCCCAAATTTGGATTAGGCTATGAAAATAAAGTTGCTGCATAGCTGAAATATTGATCATTTAATGAACACAGAAAGGTCAGATTTTGGCAAGACAAACGTTTTGTCGCCTTCTCATATAATGCACCCAATCCTAGTTTACATCCTCACCTGTGCTCACTAAATGATCGGTTAATTAGTGGGTGTGTATAAAAAGAAACCCAGCACCCCAGACCTTCAGTTGAACTGCAACTTGACCTCTGACAACATGCCAAAAATCCACCCTGTGACCAAAGCCTTGATGATCAAGAGGCTGAAGACCAAATCCACTGCAGAGGTGGCTGGCACCTTTAATGTGGCTTAGCGTCAAGTACAAATAATTAAAAAAAGATTTGAAGATACTGGAGATGTTTTTATCAAGCCCAGGTCTGGCAGACCCTGCAAGATAACTGCTCAAGAGGAGTGTTTGTTGGTTAGAAAATCCAAAGCCAGCCCCTCTTCCACTGCAGCAGAGCTCCAAAAGGCCTGGTCACCTCAAGTCCCTGTGCCAACTATAACAGTGTGTAGGATTCTGTCTCGAAATGGCTTCCATGGTCGAATCAGTGCCCAGAAGCCAGCACTAAACAAAAGGCAATTAAAAAAACGTGTGGCATTTGCCAAATCCCACAGCCTGCTAAACAGATGGACGCTGGAAAAGTGGTAGAAGGTGGATTTCTCTGATAAATCTTCAGTTGAATTACACCACAGCTGCTGCAAATACTGTAGGAGACTTACTGGAGCCTGTATGCATCCAGAAAACAGTTAAGTTTGGTGTTGGAAAGATCATGGTCTGGGGTTACATTCAGTATGCGGCTGTGCGAAACATTTGCAAGGTGGAAGGCAATATCAATAGCCTAAAATATCAAGAAGTATTAGCTACCTCTTACATTCCCAATCATAAAATGGGTCATATTCTGCAGCAGGATGGTGCTCTATGTCATACATCCATCTCTATAACAAAGTTCCTCCTCGCAAAGAAGATCAAGGCGCTCAAGGACTGGCCAGCCCAGTCACCAGACATGAACATCATTGAGCATGTTTGGGGTAGGATGAAAGAGGAAGCTTGGAAGACAAAACAAAAGAATCTAGATGAACTCTGGGAGGCATGTAAAACTGCATTCTTTGCTATTCCTGATGACTTCATCAATAAATTGTATGAATCATTGTTGAACCGCATGGATGCAGTCCTTCAAGCTCATGGAAGTCCCACAAAATATTAAATATGGCTCTAATAGCACCACAACTTCATTCACCAATGTTATGCAACATATCTTTGTATTAGAAGTTAATTATTTGTTTGAATTTCACATTACTTTCTGTGGGCGACAAAACTTTGTCTTGCCAAAATCTGACCTTTCTGTGTTCATTAAATGATCAATATTTCAGTGTTGCAGAAACTTTATTTTCATAACCTAAACGAAATTTGGGAGGGTTTCAGCTTTCAAAAGAGTAATTTATGAAACCAATGGATGAATTTAAAGTCAGGTTATAAGCTTTTATTTACACAACATGGATATTCGACAGAACTTCTGTCAGGGGCTGTAAAGTGTTTACATTACATGAAAGTTTACTTATTCTATATGTATAAATCTTTCATTTGTGTTACACTCAGTATCAGCCATGCTAGTGTGTAATTATAGGAAATATGCTATAAGCATTGGGAGATCACAAAAGATGTAATACTGATGACAGAAGAGTGCAGTTTTTAAAGGTTATCAAGGACAAATGATTTTTATGAGCTGCCTGAATGATTAAGACTAACGTTCTACCTGCATACAGAAGCCACCTTGGAAGGGCGAGGTTAGGAGAGTGGGAATGTGAAGCATCACACTTTTGCATTCATTAGTGAAGTTGGGATCATTGTTGGGGTTGAGAGTTTTACAGTCTGCGTTATTCCTCTTCATTAATAGAGTTATATTTCTGAACGTATTTGACAGCCCGGTGTATTCTTTCTTTGATGGGTGAGAAGTTTACTGTTTTTGCAAGGTATCACAATCTGCAAAACATATAAACAGCTATTTGTGTCACCGGGTGATTTATATATGCATAATTCCTCATTATCTTCCTGTTTTACCTTAATTTATATGACTTACATTGCTATATCTCATTATCTAGCAGCACCTGTGCACTTGGTAAAGAGATATGAGAAAATTATACATAAAACAATGGGAATTATGCATGAGGTTTAAGGAAAGTGTTGCTTAGCCGAGTTGTTGCCAAGAAACCAACTTTCAAAAAAGAGATTTGGTAGCAATTATTCTGAGATACTGACACTGTGGCAAAAAAACAACTTTTCTAAACAAGGCTTGAACATTAAAAGGGTACAATGATTTTCAGTTGGTTGTAACTACTCCCCACTTTCTCATTATACTAAATCATGTGGAAGTGAAAAATGAATAATTTTTATTTTTCAAGCTGGTGAAAATGGAAATTCCAGAATCTGAAATATTTATTCCCTGTTAGAATGTATGGAAATAGTCTCAAAAACACCTAAAGTGATACAATATTAATATCATATATAAGATGCAGCTCCAATCATACTTTGTTCTGGTTATAATATTATTATAGAAGGGTACACAGGGTATACACTGTAAGAACAGGATGATAAAGCAATTCACTAGTCAGAAAGAGGAGTAAAGGGGAAGAAACATGATTTTCAAGAGTCCATCCACTGCACTACCATTCTATAGCTTAAGGCTATGTGCGCACAGTGCGTTTTTCACGGCGTTTTTGCACGTTTTTCGGGTGCGTTTTTGGCCTCAAAACTGCATGACTTTGCTTCCCCAGCAAAGTCTATGAGTTTTCATTTTTGCTGTCCGTACACAACTGTTTTTTTAAGCTGCATTTTTGAGCTTAAAAAAAAAAATGGACATGTCAATTCTTTCCTGCGTTTTTCTGCGTTTTCCGCCCATGCAATGCATTGGAAAAACGCAGCAAAACGCAAAGATCAAAAACGCAGCAAAACGCACCAAATCGCGGTAAAAACGCATGCGTTTTTTGATGCGTTTTTTGGACGCAGGTGCGTTTTTGTGAGTTTTTAGCGGCCAAAAACGCACAAAAACGCAGCGTCAAAAAAACGCAGCATACGCACATAGCCTTAAGGGAATCTGTTGGCAGCTTTTTGCTACCTCATCTGAAAGCAGCATGATGTAGGCAAATAGACTCTGAATCCAATGATGTATCACTTAGATTACTGTCTACAGCTACTCTGACACAATCAGAAATTTTAGCTTTCGCCATGTAGCAGAATTAAGAGAGCTGTCCCGTCCACACCAGACTCTGTGTAGAGATTGTAAATTGACTGTGAGGTGTCAATAAGAGAAGGGGGTTTTCCGGACTGCCCTGCTCGTGACTTTGTAGTGCAAGCAATGATAAGGGTCCTGCTGCCTTAACAAACAGCAAATTCATTAACAGATCAGACTATGAGAAGACAGGCAGCCCTGAATTTTCTGTTATCACTTGCAGCATGCTGGCTTCAGCTTACATAGCAAAACCTGCTGACAGATTCTCTAACATAACATTGAGAAAAGGTGCAGAAGTAATGGCTTTGAAAGGGAGCATTCAAAATGACTCATGAAGATTATTTAAACATGACAGCAAAGCCCTATCTTCCTCTTCACAGAGAAAATAGAAAACATCCGCCGAGAGATCAGCTCCCAGCCACCAAGTGTCATGAATCCCATCCCTCCCCACATCCAAGCTCACTTTCCACATTTTTATCCAGTCACAGAGGAGGAGGTCTTCAGGCTCCTCTCTTCTTCTCATGCTAAACTTGCCCTACTGATCACTTCCCCTCACACCTACTCCAGTCCCTCTCTCCGGTTGTTACTACTCACTTAGCTAAAATCTTCAATCTCTCTCTCTCTTCTGGTATCTTCCCTTCCTCCCTCAAATAACCTATCATTACTCCATTATTAAAAAAAACCTTCTCTTGATCCATCCTGCACAAGCAACTACAGACCAGTCTCCAATCTCTCCTGTATCTCCAAACTCTTGGAGCGCCTGGTCTATTCTCGCCTCACCCACTACCTCTCCTCTCATTCTCTTCTAGATCCTTTACAGTCTCGCTTCTGCCTTTTACACTCAACCGAAACTGCCCTTGTCAAAGTGACCAATGACCTATTGACAGCAAAACGTAACGATGACCACTCTCTGCTATTCTTCTTGACCTTTCTGCCACCTTTGATACTGTTGACCACCATCTCCTTCTCTCTATGCTCCATTCTATCGGCCTAAAGGACACTGTACTTTCCTGGTTCTCTTCCTATCTTTTTAGCCGCTCATTCAGTGTATCATTTGCTGGCTCCACATCTTCTCCTCTTCCGCTCACTGTTGGGGTCCCTCAAGGTTCAGTCATTGGCCCTTTTCTTTTCTCCCTCTACACTGCCCCAATTGGAATGACCATCAGCAGATTTGGCTTTCAGTACCATCTTTATGCTGATGACACACAACTATATACCTCATCCCATGAGCTCACCGCCGCTGTTCTACAAAACACCAGTGACTGCCTGACTGCAGTTTGCAACAACATGTCTGCTCTCTACCTTAAACTTAACCTATCCAAAACTGAACTTCTTATTTCCAACCTTCCTAAACCCAACATCTAGCTCTGTGTGTGGCACAATTATAAGTCCTAGTCAGCAGACCGACTGTCTGGGTGTTATACTTGACACTGATCTCTCCTTCACCTCCCACATACAATCTCTTGCCCACTCCTGCCACTTGCACCTAAAGGACATCTCTAAAATCCACCCCTTTCTCACAATCGAAACGACAAAAACTCTCACTGTGGCCCTGATCCACTCCTGCCTTGACAACTGTAACTCTATATTAATTGCTCTCCCCCTAACTAGACTCTCTCCTCTACAGTCCATCCTTAATGAAGCAGCCAGAGTCACCTATCTGGCTAATCACTACTCGGATGCCTCTGCTCTGTGCCAATCATTGTACTGGCTACCCATATATCACAGGATCCAATTCAAACTGCTTGTGCTCACCCACAAAGCTCTCCACAGTGCAGCATCCCCTACATCTCCACCTTCATCTCTGTCTATCACCCCACCCGTTCTCTATGCTCTGCAAATAACTTTCGACTAACATCCACACTAATTCGAACCTCCCACTCCTGCATCCAAGACTTCTTCCGAGCTGCACCATTCCTCTGGAATGCTCTACCCCAAGATGCTAGGACGAATCACAACTTACTCAGCTTTACACGCACCCTAGAAAATGCATCTTTTTAGAGTGGCCTATCACACTCCCTAGCCAGACTAAATTCACATAGTTCCTCCATGCCTTCTTAGAACATAACCCCACGTCAAACTCCATGGCACACAAATGCATCTCAAGGTTCTGGCCAACTGGTCCAGGAAACCACTATCTATCCCCCATTTCCTTGAGATGGCTGGATTGTTTTTGTAAATAAGCATTTATACCTTGCCCCCATCTCATTGTAGATTGTAAGCTCTCACGAGCAGGGTTGTCTTTTTTCCCCTCTAATTATTGTATTTTCTATAGCTATTACTTGTTAGTATGTGACCCTCCTAAATTGTAAAGCGCTGCGGAATATGTTGGTGCTATAGAAATAAAGATTATTATTATATTGTTATCCTCCTGGGCAACACACCTAAAGTAGTTATCGAACTAGGTAGAGTCTAAAAAGCCCTTATTGTCCATCTACCACTTGGAGCATGCACTTGTGAGATGATCTTTTCTATAAAGTATACTACTTACTATTTTGTAAGAACAAATGATGAGGAAAGTATGGAACAAGGATGAATTCATTTTTTTATGAAGTGTAACCACAGATCCATCCTGATATCTCGAACCATATACTCTTGATGCAAATACACTTGCGTCCATTATTATTCAAAATGCGATCTCCCTAATCCAGAGTTAGCATCCAACCTGAACGTCAATCTGAGAGGAACTAACTCTTCATCACACTTCATCACACAAATGGTCTCTACAACCTTCTTCATATTGATCCGCTAGAAATCCCTGATTATGTTAATTTTGTCTGGTTCATACACACTTTACTAAAACTTTTCTCTGCTTCCTTTCTAACTCACAGATTCTGAGAAATAGCTAATAGCTCCACTTTCCTTTTTATATTAATTGATGAATTCAGAGGTACAACTTTCTTCCACATTCAAACTCTACCACTTTGTAAGTGCCTTTTCCATGCATATAAAGTCTAGATGTCTGGCATATCCCACATCCTAAAGAGAAAGACTTCACCTATTACCTCTCTGAAAACTCATACCATGCTAGAATAAACTTTTTATCTCCTTGACACCATGGCTCACATCAGGTGTACAATCTGAACAATTGCCAAGGGCCTACATCATCAAATAGGCCCAGTGTGAAACTGCACAAAGCTTCTGGTTAGCTCATGGGCTGCCTGCCTTCAAAAGCAAGAAACTGCACTGATAAGGCCAGCCTGCATTATCAGTACAGTTCCGGAGGTTAGAAAGATAGAAGGACCAATGGTGTCATCATAGTCACATAGCCAAAGGTACGTTATCCTGTGAAACAAAAGAGGAGAAAACACGAGTGTTCCTGTGAAAACATTATAGACGTTGCATACTTACTGTATACTGAACAAAAATATAAACACAACAGGGTTTTTTTTGCTCCTATTTTTCATGAGCTAAACTCAAAGATCTTAGACTTTTTCTATGTACACAAAAGGCATTTTTCTTTCAATTACTGTTCCCAAATTTGTCTCTGAAGCACTTTTGGAGATGGCATATGGTAGAAAAATGAACATTGAATTCACAGCCAACAGCTCTGGTGGACATTCCTGCAGTCAGCATGCCAGTTACACTTTCGACATCTGTGGCATTGTGCTGTGTGATAAAACTGCACATCTTAGAATAGCCTTTAATTGTGGCCAGCCTAAGGGGCACTTTGCACACTAAGACATCGCAGGCCGATGCTGCGATGCCGAGTGCGATAGTGCCCGCCCCCGTCGCAGCAGCGATATGTGGTGATAGCTGGCGTAGCGAAAGTTATCGCTACGCCAGCTTCACACACACACTCACCTGCCGTGCGACGTCCCTGTGGCCGGCGACCCGCCTCCTTGTTAAGGGGGCGGGTCGTGCGGCGTCACTGCGACGTCACACGGCAGGCGGCCAATCAGAGCGGAGGGGCGGAGATGAGCAGGATGTAAACATCCTGCCCACCTCCTTCCTTCCGCATATCCTACGGAAGCCGCAGTGAGGCCGGTAGGAGACGTTCCTCGCTCCTGCAACTTCACACACAGCGATGTGTGCTGCCGCAGGAGCGAGGAACAACATTGGACCGTCGCGTCAGCGTAATCATGGATTACGCCGACGCTGCACCGATGATACGATTACGACGCTTTTGCACTCGTTAATCGTATCATCCAGTCTTTACACACTGCGATGTCGCATGCGATGCCGGAAGTGCGTCATTTTCAATTTGACCCCACCGACATCGCACCTGCGATGTCGCAGTGTGCAAAGTGCCCCTAAGGGTACCGTCACACTTTAGCGATGCAGCAGCGATCCCACCAGCGATCTGACCTGGTCAGGATCACTGCTGCGTCGCTACATGGTTGCTGGTGAGCTGTCAAACAGGCAGATCTCACCAGCGACCAGTGACCAGCCCCCAGCCGGCGCTTGCACGGAGCCGGCGTCTGGAAGCTGGGGACACTGGTAACTAAGGTAAACATCGGATATGGTTACCCGATGTTTTCCTTAGTTACCAGCGCACACCGCTTACCTTAGCGTGTGCAGGGAGCAGGAGACGGCACTGGCAGCGTGAGAGCTGCGGAGGCTGGTAACGAAGGTAAATATCGGGTAACCACCTTGGTTACCCGATATTTACCTTGGTTATAGCTTACTGCGGGCTGTCAGACGCTGGCTCCTGCTCCCTGCACATTCAGGATTGTTGCTCTCTCGCTGTCACACACAGCAATGTGTGCTTATCAGCGGGAGAGCAAAAATAAAAAAACGAACCAGGGCTGTGTGTAACGAGCAGCGATCTCACAGCAGGGGCCAGATCGCTGCTCAGTATCACACACAGCGAGATCGCTAATGAGGTCACTGCTGCGTCACAAAAAACGTGAGTCAGCAGCGATCTCAGTAGCGATCTCGCTGTGTGTGAAGTACCCTTAAGGCACACCTGTGCAATAATCATGATGTCTAATCAACATCTCAGCAAAGGAGAAGTGCCCACCAACACTGATTTAGATATACTGTAAATTTGTGAACAATATTTTATTTATGTACATAGAAAATGTCTTTAGGGTGCTTTACACGCTGCGACATCGCTAGCAATTGCTAGCGATGTCGCGAGCGATAGCACCCGCCCCGGTCGTTGGGGCGATATGTTGTGATCACTGCCGTAGCAAAGATTATTGCTATGGCAGCGTCACGCTCATATACCTGTTCAGCTACATCGCTGTTGATGCCGAACAATCCCTCCTTCAAGGGGGAGGTGCGTTCGGCGTCACAGCGACATCACAAAACGGCCACCCAATAGCAGAGGAGGGGTGGAGATGAGCAGCCAGAACATGCCGCCCACCTCCTTCCTTCCTCATTGCCGGTGGACGGAGGTAAGGAGATGTACCTCGTTCCTGCGGTGTCACACATAGCGATGTGTGCTGCCGCAGGAACAACGAACAACATCGTACCTGCAGCAGCAACGATATTAAGGAAATGAACGACGTGTCAACGAGCAACGATTTTTCACGTTTTTGCGCTCGTTGATTGTCGCTCATTGGTGTCAAACGCTGCGATGTTGCTAACGGCGCCGGATGTGCGTCACTAACGACGTGACCCCGACGATATATCGTCAGCGATGTCGCTTTAGAGTTCAGCTCATGACAAATGGAAGCAAAAATAAAAGTGTTGTGGTTTACATTTTGATTAGTATATATATATATATATATATATATATATATACTGTATATGTGAAGCCCTGCGCCGCTCACCTTCAGGTCGCCTCAGGGTCTTCACGTGCTGGAACTCTTCTGGCCACAGGTAGGTCAGGTTAACTTCAATGGGAATCGTGACGCCACTCCCGGTAATTGCGGTCAGGGGTGACCGCCACTGCAGTTTAGGGAGTGTCTGCGGCTGACGGTGAATGCAGTCTGATGTTATGCCTCCCGAGAGTAAGGCTGTAGTGTGTAGTACCACAAGTCGCAGAAGAACTCACATACAGGCAGCAATGTCTTTCAGGGTTTTTGCTCACTTTTCTGATGGTAAGGTGAGACAACCTGGGCGATGCTATGATGAACCAGGTATCCTTTAGGCAGGTCCAGGGGTGACTGCTGACTCGGATTCCTAGCCTTTCTTGTTTGGGGTGACCCCTGACTTGTAGAACTGTCGGAATCACCCAGGGAAGTCGCAACTATCGTTCTCCCCTTTCTGGCCCGTTTGCTGACAGCGTGGACCAAGTAATGCTGGCTGCTTGCCTTCTCTTACTTATGGGCCCCCTCGTTGCTGTTGATGCTGCAGACTCTGTGTTGTTCGGTGAGGTACATCCAACACCCTCACCAGCAGGTTTAGCAGGCCGAGTAAATGGGTTCCTGTTCTGGGGACCTGTGTCCCCGTGCGGGCCTGGCCTACCAGTATCCTTACTTAGCTACCTCTTCACTAAGTGGTTTTCAGGCAGCACCACTGGGTAGCCGCTCTCCCCCGCCAGGAGCCACTACAGGTGCAGTGTCTGGCTAGTGTCCTGCTCTTCAGCTCTACACCTCCAGACTCGGCTTCTCCACTCCTACTCCTTTGACTGCCAGTGCACAACTCTCTGTCTCCAGTCCCACTACCCACCACTAGCTGAGATGCAAGGGCCACGCCCCCTCCCTGGATCTTTCCAGGGGTCCCCTCTAAGCTGTGTGTGTCCTGGTTACTACGTGTTTGTGTGTCCACACCCTAGTGAACCTTTGGGATTACCTGTTTGAACTGACCCAGACGTGGGTGCAATACTCAGTGGTGCCTGACCAGGTCAGGGGCACCACATTCCCCCTTAGTTACCAACAGCACGTCCTCGGGCTGTAAAGACAAGAACATTTTAAAGTGCAAACATTTCACATAAAAACAGCATAAAACATGGTAAAAACATTATAAAACACTGTACAACACTCCAGGTACCACTTCTCACCACCCTCCACCCACAAGTCCTTAACCCACCCAATAACTTCGCAGAAGGCAGGCACTGGTCCTTTTGGTAACCAGGTCTGGGCCAGCTCTATCCCAGCCTTTCCTCCAATCTTCCTTTCCTGGAACTGGTGGTTAAGGGTAAGCCCCTCAGTTGAGCCGTGTCTTCAGCCACTTCTGGCAGGATTATAGAGGCGGCGTTTTCAGTCAGGGTCACTCCAGATAGGGTACCCACTTCTTTGTGGTGTAGAGTCAGGCCCCATAAACAGGTGTGCTCCCTTGTCGTAGGCGAGCCAGGCCCCATAAACAGACGTGCTCTGTGTTGGTACCCTGGGGTAACTATCTACACTGCAAGAGTTTGTGGCTATAGCCAGTTCATAGCCTTTGGTCCATAGCTGCACATAACAAGGTGCTTAAAACAGGTAAAACTTGGAGTTCTCACAATAGTTTTTGTGGCCACAACTTCTTAAACTTGAAGCATTGCTTTAACTGGTAACTGTAACTTTCTTACTTTGCTTTACTTTCCTTACACAGACTTTCTCCTCTCACAACCAGGGCTCTTGCTTGCAGGGCTCTGACACCTGGAGGTTTCTGTGTTTTCATCTGCAACATCTTTAGCTTGCTGTGGTTCTTCTTGAGCTTGTTGTGGTTCTGCTTGAGTTTGTTCTAATGGTGGTGACCTTGGGGACTGAGTGGAAGCTGCAGGGCTGTAGCTGGAGCTCTTCGGGCATGGTACCATGTCTATAGCATACCAGCCCCTTTCACCTTTGTGTCTGGTGAATTCCACGAGGTCTCCCATGTAGAGGTCTCGACCAGGGTGTCCTCTGGGTAGGTGAGATCGGACATCCCTTTGGGATACAAAGATGCCCTATTTGACACCAGCCTCCACAATAAAGCCATAGCCAATCTTCAGGTTGAATTCCTCAACCACTCTGCGGTGGATAGGACCTCGGGTCTGGAACCCAGTCTGCCACAGGGACTTCTTTTCTTCTAGATCCCTGGCCTCCGCTCTTTTCCTTTCTGGGGAAGGCTGTTCAGGGGGCTGCTTTGCCCTCACGTGGCACCGTCCTCTGCTGGCTGGCCTCCTCATCACTGCCACCTCACTGCCTGTGGGCTCCCAGGTCACTCTCATACTGGGCATGAAGACATCCAATGCTTCCTCTTCAGCAGGAGGTGTCGTAACATCCTCCCAGCGGGGATGGGGCAACAGCGCGATCTCCGGGCCTCCCTTACTTCCTAAGGGTACTGCATCCTCCTCCGGCTGCTCGGGGATTGTTACTTTAGCCTCCAGGCCTCTCCTCCCCCTTAGTGGTGTTAAGCACTCCTCCGGTTGTGCCGGCAGCAGCGCTGGGGATCGGCCTTCATCAGAGGGCCAGGGTGGTGGACCACTCTCTGGCATGGGGAGTGCTGGGACCGCACTGGGTCCGGATGACCGCCTGGGGACCAGGTACCGGTCCACCAGGTCCTTGGGGAAGCAGGCACTCAGCTCTTTTTTAAGCTGCAGGAACACTGAGTCTTCTCCCGGCAGGGACGCACGACCCGGTTCTTCGGTCGGCGGCTGGGGCGCGGTGGCTGCTTCTGCTCTGCAGGCAGGTGCAGACGGCGTTGTGGCCAGGTCTGGTCTGGCCAGGCGCGGCGTAGCTGCGGCCTGGTCTGGTCTGGCTGGACGGGACGTTGCTGCGGCCTGGTCTGGTCTGACCAGACGCGGCGTGGCTGCGGCCTGGTCTTGTCAGGCCTGATGGGACATTGCTGCAGCCTGGTCTTGTCTGGCCGGACACGGCGTGGCTGCGTCCTGGTCTGCTCTGGGATTGGGACTAAGAGCGGTGCACGCGGTGCACGCTCGAAACGCGTACCATCTATCATACCCCTTATCTCCATGGGAATTTTTATATTCAGGATGTGATTCCCTGACTATTTTAATGTACATCCAATAAAGAAAAGTATTTTATACATCACTTGGACGTGGATGCTGGAATTCTTTTTTCTTTGCTTGGACTCCAGACTGGCTGGCTTACCTTCCGTGCACCTGTCTTTCATCAAAGTCTCCACACAGATCAGGTGAGCTGAACTGCTTTTTCTAGCTGTGTATATATGTATGTATATATACAGTACAGACCAAAAGTTTGGACACACCTTCTCATTCAAAGAGTTTTATTAATTTTCAGGACTCTAAAAATTGTAGATTCACATTGAAGGCATCCAAACTATGAATTAAAACATGTGGAATGAAATACAGTTAGGTCCAGAAATATTTAGACAGTGACACAATTTTCGCGAGTTGGGCTCTGCATGCCACCACATTGGATTTGAAATGAAATCTCTACAACAGAATTCAAGTGCAGATTGTAACGTTTAATTTGAAGGTTTGAACAAAAATATCTGATAGAAATTGTAGGAATTGTACACATTTCTTTACAAACACTCCACATTTTAGGAGGTCAAAAGTAATTGGACAAATAAACCAAACCCAAACAAACTATTTTTATTTTCAATATTTTGTTGCGAATCCTTTGGAGGCAATCACTGCCTTAAGTCTGGAACCCATGGACATCATCAAACGCTGGGTTTCCTCCTTCCTAATGCTTTGCCAGGCCTTTACAGCCGCAGCCTTCAGGTCTTGCTTGTTTGTGGGTCTTTCCGTCTTACGTCTGGATTTGAGCAAGTGACATGCATGCTCAATTGGGTTATGATCTGGTGATTGACTTGGCCATTGCAGAATGTTCCACTTTTTTGCACTCATGAACTCCTGGGTATCTTTGGCTGTATGGTTGGGGTCATTGTCCATCTGTACTATGAAGCGCCGTCCGATCAACTTTGCGGCATTTGGCTGAATCTGGGCTGAAAGTATATCCCGGTACACTTCAGAATTCATCCGGCTACTCTTGTCTGCTGTTATGTCATCAATAAACACAAGTGACCCAGTGCCATTGAAAGCCATGCATGCCCATGCCATCACGTTGCCTCCACCATGTTTTACAGAGGATGTGGTGTGCCTTGGATCATGTGCCGTTCCCTTTCTTCTCCAAACTTTTTTCTTCCCATCATTCTGGTACAGGTTGATGTTTGTCTCATCTGTCCATAGAATACTTTTCCAGAACTGAGCTGGCTTCATGAGGTGTTTTTCAGCAAATTTAACTCTGGCCTGTCTATTTTTGGAATTGATGAATGGTTTGCATCTAGATGTGAACCCTTTGTATTTACTTTCATAGAGTCTTCTCTTTACTGTTGACTTAGAGACAGATACACCTACTTCACTGAGAGTGTTCTGGACTTCAGTTGATGTTGTGAACGGGTTCTTCTTCACCAAAGAAAGTATGCGACGATCATCCACCACTGTTGTCATCCGTGGACTCCCAGGCCTTTTTGAGTTCCCAAGCTCACCAGTCAATTCCTTTTTTCTCAGAATGTACCCGACTGTTGATTTTGCTACTCCAAGCATGTCTGCTATCTCTCTGATGGATTTTTTCTTTTTTTTCAGCCTCAGGATGTTCTGCTTCACCTCAATTGAGAGTTCCTTAGACCGCATGTTGTCTGGTCACAGCAACAGCTTCCAAATGCAAAACCACACACCTGTAATCAACCCCAGACCTTTTAACTACTTCATTGATTACAGGTTAACGAGGGAGATGCCTTCAGAGTTAATTGCAGCCCTTCGAGTCCCTTGTCCAATTACTTTTGGTCCCTTGAAAAAGAGGAGGCTATGCATTACAGAGCTATGATTCCTAAACCCTTTCTCCGATTTGGATGTGAAAACTCTCATATTGCAGCTGGGAGTGTGCACTTTCAGCCCATATTATATATATAATTGTATTTCTGAACATGTTTTTGTAAACAGCTAAAATAACAAAACTTGTGTCACTGTCCAAATATTTCTGGACCTAACTGTACTTAAAGTGTGAAACAACTGATTATATGTCTTATATTCTAGGTTCTTCAAAGTAGCCACCTTTTGCTTTCATTACTACTTTGCACACTCTTGGCATTCTCTTGATGAGCTTCAAGAGGTAGTCACCGAAAATGGTTTTCCAACAGTCTTGAAGGAGTTCCCAGAGATACTTAGTACTTGTTGGCCCTTTTGCCTTCACTCTGCGGTCCAGCAAACACCAAACCATCTCGATTGGGTTCAGGTCTGGTGACAGTGGAGACCAGGTCATCTGGCGTAACACCCCATCACTCTCCTTCTTAGTCAAATAGCCCTTACATAGCCTGGAGGTGTGTTTGGGGTCATTGTCCTGTTGAAAAATAAATGATGGTCCAACTAAACGCAAACCAGAGGGGATAGCAGGCCACTGCAAGATGCTGTGGTAGCCATGCTGGTTCTGTATGCGTTCAATTTTGAATAAATCCCCAACAGTGTCACCAGCAAAGCACCCTCACACCATCACACCTCCTCCTCCATGCTTCTTGGTGGGAACCAGCCATGTAGAGTCCATCCGTTCACCTGTTCTACAAAGATACGGTGGTTGGATCCAAAGATCTCAAATTTGGGCTCATCAGACCAAAGCACATATTCCCACTGGTCTAATGTCCCTTCCTTGTGTTCTTTAGCCCAAACAAGTCTCTTCTGCGTATTGCCTGTCCTTAGCAGTGGTTTCCTAGCAGCTATTTTACCATGAACTCCTGCTGCACAAAGTCTCCTCTTAACAGTTGTTCTAGAGATGAGAAGGTGTGTCCAAACTTTTGGTCTGTACTGTGTGTGTGTGTATATATATATATAATATATATACAGTTAGGTCCAGAAATATTTGGACAGTGACACAATTTTCGCGAGTTGGGCTCTGCATGCCACCACATTGGATTTGAAATGAAATCTCTACAACAGAATTCAAGTGCAGATTGTAGCGTTTAATTTGAAGGTTTGAACAAAAATATCTGATAGAAATTGTAGGAATTGTACACATTTATTTACAAACACTCCACATTTTAGGAGGTCAAAAGTAATTGGACAAATAAACCAAACCCAAACAAAATATTTTTATTTTCAATATTTTGTTGCGAATCCTTTGGAGGCAATCACTGCCTTAAGTCTGGAACCCATGGACATCACCAAACGCTGGGTTTCCTCCTTCTTAATGCTTTGCCAGGCCTTTACAGCCGCAGCCTTCAGGTCTTGCTTGTTTGTGGGTCTTTCCGTCTTAAGTCTGGATTTGAGCAAGTGAAATGCATGCTCAATTGGGTTAAGATCTGGTGATTGACATGGCCATTGCAGAAGGTTCCACTTTTTTGCACTCATGAATTCCTGGGTAGCTTTGGCTGTATGCTTGGGGTCATTGTCCATCTGTACTATGAAGCGCCGTCGAATCAACTTTGCGGCATTTGGCTGAATCTGGGCTGAAAGTATATCCCGGTACACTTCAGAATTCATCCGGCTACTCTTGTCTGCTGTTATGTCATCAATAAACACAAGTGACCCAGTGCCATTGAAAGCCATGCATGCCCATGCCATCACGTTGCCTCCACCATGTTTTACAGAGGATGTGGTGTGCCTTGGATCATGTGCCGTTCCCTTTCTTCTCCAAACTTTTTTCTTCCCATCATTCTGGTACAGGTTGATGTTTGTCTCATCTGTCCATAGAATACTTTTCCAGAACTGAGCTGGCTTCATGAGGTGTTTTTTAGCAAATTTAACTCTGGCCTGTCTATTTTTGGAATTGATGAATGGTTTGCATCTAGATGTGAACCCTTTGTATTTACTTTCATAGAGTCTTCTCTTTACTGTTGACTTAGAGACAGATACACCTACTTCACTGAGAGTGTTCTGGACTTCAGTTGATGTTGTGAACGGGTTCTTCTTCACCAAAGAAAGTATGCGACGATCATCCACCACTGTTGTCATCCGTGGACTCCCAGGCCTTTTTGAGTTCCCAAGCTCACCAGTCAATTCCTTTTTTCTCAGAATGTACCCGACTGTTGATTTTGCTACTCCAAGCATGTCTGCTATCTCTCTGATGGATTTTTTCTTTTTTTTCAGCCTCAGGATGTTCTGCTTCACCTCAATTGAGAGTTCCTTAGACCGCATGTTGTCTGGTCACAGCAACAGCTTCCAAATGCAAAACCACACACCTGTAATCAACCCCAGACCTTTTAACTACTTCATTGATTACAGGTTAACGAGGGAGATGCCTTCAGAGTTAATTGCAGCCCTTCGAGTCCCTTGTCCAATTACTTTTGGTCCCTTGAAAAAGAGGAGGCTATGCATTACAGAGCTATGATTCCTAAACCCTTTCTCCGATTTGGATGTGAAAACTCTCATATTGCAGCTGGGAGTGTGCACTTTCAGCCCATATTATATATATAATTGTATTTCTGAACATGTTTTTGTAAACAGCTAAAATAACAAAACTTGTGTCACTGTCCAAATATTTCTGGACCTAACTGTACTTAAAGTGTGAAACAACTGATTATATGTCTTATATTCTAGGTTCTTCAAAGTAGACACCTTTTGCTTTCATTACTACTTTGCACACTCTTGGCATTCTCTTGATGAGCTTCAAGAGGTAGTCACCGAAAATGGTTTTCCAACAGTCTTGAAGGAGTTCCCAGAGATACTTAGTACTTGTTGGCCCTTTTGCCTTCACTCTGCGGTCCAGCAAACACCAAACCATCTCGATTGGGTTCAGGTCTGGTGACAGTGGAGACCAGGTCATCTGGCGTAACACCCCATCACTCTCCTTCTTAGTCAAATAGCCCTTACACAGCCTGGAGGTGTGTTTGGGGTCATTGTCCTGTTGAAAAATAAATGATGGTCCAACTAAACGCAAACCAGAGGGGATAGCAGGCCACTGCAAGATGCTGTGGTAGCCATGCTGGTTCTGTATGCGTTCAATTTTGAATAAATCCCCAACAGTGTCACCAGCAAAGCACCCTCACACCATCACACCTCCTCCTCCATGCTTCTTGGTGGGAACCAGCCATGTAGAGTCCATCCGTTCACCTGTTCTACAAAGATACGGTGGTTGGATCCAAAGATCTCAAATTTGGGCTCATCAGACCAAAGCACATATTCCCACTGGTCTAATGTCCCTTCCTTGTGTTCTTTAGCCCAAACAAGTCTCTTCTGCGTATTGCCTGTCCTTAGCAGTGGTTTCCTAGCAGCTATTTTACCATGAACTCCTGCTGCACAAAGTCTCCTCTTAACAGTTGTTCTAGAGATGAGAAGGTGTGTCCAAACTTTTGGTCTGTACTGTGTGTGTGTGTGTATATATATATATAATATATATACAGTTAGGTCCAGAAATATTTGGACAGTGACACAATTTTCGCGAGTTGGGCTCTGCATGCCACCACATTGGATTTGAAATGAAATCTCTACAACAGAATTCAAGTGCAGATTGTAGCGTTTAATTTAAAGGTTTGAACAAAAATATCTGATAGAAATTGTAGGAATTGTACACATTTATTTACAAACACTCCACATTTTAGGAGGTCAAAAGTAATTGGACAAATAAACCAAACCCAAACAAAATATTTTTATTTTCAATATTTTGTTGCGAATCCTTTGGAGGCAATCACTGCCTTAAGTCTGGAACCCATGGACATCACCAAACGCTGGGTTTCCTCCTTCTTAATGCTTTGCCAAGCCTTTACAGCCGCAGCCTTCAGGTCTTGCTTGTTTGTGGGTCTTTCCGTCTTAAGTCTGGATTTGAGCAAGTGAAATGCATGCTCAATTGGGTTAAGATCTGGTGATTGACATGGCCATTGCAGAAGGTTCCACTTTTTTGCACTCATGAATTCCTGGGTAGCTTTGGCTGTATGCTTGGGGTCATTGTCCATCTGTACTATGAAGCGCCGTCGAATCAACTTTGCGGCATTTGGCTGAATCTGGGCTGAAAGTATATCCCGGTACACTTCAGAATTCATCCGGCTACTCTTGTCTGCTGTTATGTCATCAATAAACACAAGTGACCCAGTGCCATTGAAAGCCATGCATGCCCATGCCATCACGTTGCCTCCACCATGTTTTACAGAGGATGTGGTGTGCCTTGGATCATGTGCCGTTCCCTTTCTTCTCCAAACTTTTTTCTTCCCATCATTCTGGTACAGGTTGATCTTTGTCTCATCTGTCCATAGAATACTTTTCCAGAACTGAGCTGGCTTCATGCGGTGTTTTTCAGCAAATTTAACTCTGGCCTGTCTATTTTTGGAATTGATGAATGGTTTGCATCTAGATGTGAACCCTTTGTATTTACTTTCATGGAGTCTTCTCTTTACTGTTGACTTAGAGACAGATACACCTACTTCACTGAGAGTGTTCTGGACTTCAGTTGATGTTGTGAACGGGTTCTTCTTCACCAAAGAAAGTATGCGGCGATCATCCACCACTGTTGTCTTCCGTGGACGCCCAGGACTTTTTGAGTTCCCAAGCTCACCAGTGAATTCCTTTTTTCTCAGAATGTACCCGACTGTTGATTTTGCTACTCCAAGCATGTCTGCTATCTCTCTGATGGATTTTTTCTTTTTTTTCAGCCTCAGGATGTTCTGCTTCACCTCAATTGAGAGTTCCTTAGACCGCACGTTGTCTGGTCACAGCCACAGCTTCCAAATGCAAAACCACACACCTGTAATCAACCCCAGACCTTTTAACTACTTCATTGATTACAGGTTAACGAGGGAAGACGCCTTCAGAGTTAATTGCAGCCCTTCGAGTCCCTTGTCCAATTACTTTTGGTCCCTTGAAAAAGAGGAGGCTATGCAGTACAGAGCTATGATTCCTAAACCCTTTCTCCGATTTGGATGTGAAAACTCTCATATTGCAGCTGGGAGTGTGCACTTTCAGCCCATATTATATATATAATTGTATTTCTGAACATGTTTTTGTAAACAGCTAAAAACACAAAACTTGTGTCACTGTCCAAATATTTCTGGACCTAACTGTATATATATATATATATATATATATATATATATATATATATATATACTTTGTATGTAGCATAAGCTGTTAAAAGCATGGTATAAGTTGTGTGTATAGACCACATAGTCTATGCTATATACAATCTAGGTTAGGAAAACACTCATTTGCTAGCTTATTAAATTGTTTATACTGGCATAAAAATCATTATTATTGGCAGCACATCATGCTGTGTAAACAATAGATAGGCTGCTGATAAAATTACCCTTTGGTCAACATCATTGTTCATCAGGACCAATCCTTAAGGCTATGTCCGAATGCTGCGGGTTTAGGCCCTGTGCGCACTTACCGGATTTTGCCGCTGATTTTTTGCGGTTTTGCTGCATGTTTCGCTGCAGAAAATGTTCATAACATCTCTGCAGTGAATCACCAGCAAAATCTATGGGCAAAAAAAATCCTGTGCGCACTAGGCGGAATTTGACAGCTGCATGTTTTGCTGCGGGATTCCCGCAGCAAAAACAATTGCATGTCAATTCTTTCCGCACGTCGCTGTGGGATTTCACTCAATTGACTGCCATGTAATCGTGAAATCCCGCAGGGAATAACGCAGGCAGCAAATTCTGTGTGGTTCATTGCGTTTTCCTGCGTTATTCCCTGCGGTATTTCGCGGTTTACCTCCGGTAATGTACATCGCTGCCGGCGGTTTTGCAGGGAAGTGATGTCATTACAGGAAGAGGAAGCAGAGCAGAGAGTAAACACACACACACACATCACAGACACAGACACATCACAGACATAGAACACATAGACACAGACACATAGAACACACATAGAAAGCAAACCGAAATATAGAAAACAAAGCACGTGGGCTCCGCTGCATATTTACCGTCCAGCCGAGGTAAGCACACAGCGGCGACCCGGTATTCTCAGGCTGGGGAGGGAGAGGGGCAGGGTTAATGTCCCCCGCCTCACTCCCCCTCCCGCAGCCGAGAATATCAGCCGCAGCTGCCCCGGGACTGTCGCATGCATTATGCGGCAAAACCGGCGTGTCCTCGGCTCTTCCTGCCGCCGTGTAGCAGTGGCAGTCAGGGTAATAATACAAGGAGTTAATGGTGGCGGATCACCGCCATTACCTCCAGGCTTGATCATGACAGCGTCTATGTGACAGCTGACATGATCAACCCGTAAGTAAAGTGAAAAAACACACAGAAAAATCCTTTATTTTAAATAAAACACAAACAAGCCTCGTTCACCCTTTTATTAACCCCTCCTGAAACAAAGCTCCAGGATAATCCACAGCTCCGGCGTCCTGCGCTGCTTACATCCAGCCGCGACTGACACAGACACTGCTGAATGCAGCCTCGCAGCGAGACAGCAGAGGTAACACCAGGGCATTTCCCACGGTCGGTAATGTGAACTCACTGCCGACCGTGGGAAATGCAGAGTGTGCTCACAGGGACTCTATCCCTCTATCTATCTATCCTTCTATCTATCTATCCCTCTGTCTGTCTATCTATTCTTCCATCTGTCTATTTCTCTATCTATCTATCTATCATCTCAGAATGAAATGACTTTTTTTTTCTTCTTTTTTTTTTCAATGTGCTTTATTGCATTGAATGCAATAAAGCACATACCAACCCGCACGTGGCAAAACCGCGGCAATACCGCGGTAAAACCGCGGCAAACCGCATGCGGTTTTTGGGTGCGGTTTGCCGCGGTTTTTTACCGCGGGTGCGATAATCTTTGAATACCTGCGGAATTTTCTTGAGAAAATTCCATTTTCCAGTGCGCACATAGCCTTACCGTGGATTTGCTGCAGAAAATGTGTCTAACATTTCTGCAGTCATTCCCCAGCAAAACCTATAAAAAATTGCTGTGCGCACACTGTGTTTTTTTATACCTGCGGATTTACCTGCAGAATTTCCACTGCAGAATTAATGTGCATGTCACTTCTTTTCTGCAGGTACCTGCGGTTTTTGCCATAGATAATGGTAAAAAACCACAGGGACAAAACTGCGGCAAAAACGTGGCAAAAACGCAGCAAATCGTGGCAAAAAATGCGGGTGCGGTTTTACCACGGTTTTGCCGCGGGTGCGGTATTCTGCCAGAGGGTGCGAAATTTTCTTAAGAAAAGTCCATTTTCTAGTGCGCACATAGCCTTAGTCAGGTTTTTAAACTATCCCTTCTCAGTCTGTTTCCCCCTATTAAATTAATAAAGCCTATACTTGCCTTTGGTGGTGGTGCCATTCCAGCAGTGTCCAGACTTGTGTTCTTAGGGTATGTGCGCACGCTGCGTTGTAGCTTGACAAATAAAATGCAGCGTTTTGACAACTGTAAACACTGCGTGTGCCTAAAAAAATGCATCCAAAACGCATGCGTTTTGGATGCATTTTGGATGCGTTTTCATGCATTTTGGATGCATTTTTGACAGTTCGTTCCCACAGATAAAGAGAGAGTGGGTGGAAAATGCAACCAAAATTCACTAAAGAAGTGACATGCTGCTTTTTTAAACGCATCGATTTTGTCAAATATTTGGCATCCAAAATGCTGAGTATAAAAAAGCAACGTGCGAATGGAATTTGCTGACTTCTCATAGACTTTGCTGGGGTAGCAGAACGCATGCATTTTGACAATGACACGCTGCAGTTTTAAACGCAGCCAAAACGCAGGAAAAAAGCACACGTGTGGACACAGACTTAGCGCTCACGTGAGGTTGTGATTAGGGATGAGTGAACCCGAACTGTAAAATTCAGGATCCATACCAGACACTAGGTGTCCAGGTGCCGGACCCTAACATAGATTTTTAACTGTATTTCCAGTTTCTGTTTGGGTTTGTCATCCAAATAAAGATTGTTGAAAGGTTGTAGAGCAGCCAATCAGAAAACTTTTCTGGTGTGAGCACCTCCGGTCTTATCACAGCCATGTTAAGTATTAGCATGGCTGTAATTGGCCATGGAAATCACTGAAAGGAAAAAAAAAAGGAGTAGGCTCCTGCCCTATTTTGATAGCCAGCGTAGGTAACACACATCAGCTACATGCTGCAGCCCCCACCTGTGAGCCTTACTGTGGCTGGATATCAAATAGAGGGGATCCTATGGTGTTTTCTTTTTAATTATTTAAATCATTTTAAAAAAAAGTGTAAGGTCCCCCCCATTTTTGATAACCATCTTCAGTAAAGCATACAGATGGGGGCTTGTAATATTAGGATGGGAGGAGCCATGGATATTGGCCCCCCAACCTAAAAATATCATCCCACAGCTGCCCAGAATTGACACATCACATTAGATCTGCCCATCCTGGCGCTTTACCTGGTTCATCGCAATTGCCTGGACCCATGGAAGTTCAGTTCAGCTGTTTCAGCTGGACTTTAGGTAAAGTTCGGTTTAGAAACAGTACTTGACCTGAACCCCAATGTAAGTCACTAATTGGGCAGTTTGGGTCTCCACCCACATGTAACCAGCCATTAACAGATCACTTGTGGGGAAGTGTGGGCGAGACTTCTTCATTTTTTTTTAGTACACACAACATCTGATAACTATGTTGTTACCCCCAGGGCGAGACATTCAAACACTGCAAAAGGCTCGCACTGGGCTGAGCATCGAGTGTATCCGAGCACAATGATGCTCGCTCGAGTGGACAGCACATGTAAAGCACCCAAACTCCAAACTATGTTTATTTTTGTAATGCCTGTGTTCAGCAGGCTGCAGGAATCATTGACAGACGTAGGTGATCCAACTGTGAGCAGGTGACATCACTCAGTTCAGTGGAGGTCACACCCGAGTTCGCACGGTGTGACCTCAGGTGGCCTGACTGTTGGACTGCTGAACATGGCCAAGACCAGCAATCTGACAGTCCAGCAGTCAGGTTTCAAATGACCGTTTTTATTTTTCTAATGCACTTTCCATAAAAAAATGCCAGACTGGGGGACACCTAATTGTTGGCCTTAAATCTGGCTGTGTGTGGGTGCTCTGCGAAACAGTTGCCTGCCTTCTCCCTCTGGCCACGCCATTGCATCTTCCTGACTGTTGCAGTGCTTTGAACGACTCCTCTTCTGTGCTGCTATCCTCGCTCCACATGCCACCTTGCTAGGTTTGATCAATGTCTTCATCATCCACCATCTTGTTTTCCACTTCAGCACTCTGATCCTCCTCCTGACTTGTTGACTTAACATGACTTTTGTTGGCAACTGTGACTCATCATTATCCACCTCTTGAGACAGTAATTGCCATTCCCCATAGTCTGTTTCTTCTGACTGTGGCTGCTCAGATATTTGGGAATCCCCGCACACAGTCTAGTCATTTACCTCTTGAAATGTGCACAGTGAGAGGCCAGAAGCCATAAATAGAAATCTACAGAGTTCCACAGAGTGTCCAAGTGGGGAATCACTTACCTCCTGGGGCTCACCATGGTCGGAGGAAGGAGGAATGAAGCATTTCACATCTCAAAAAATATAAATAACTCCCTCTCTGATGGATAATATTTGTTTTTTAATCAGCAGAACAACATGAATTTATGAGTCCCCCAGGCTAGCTTCTGGGGATTGAGAGATTGAAATATATCGAAAAAACTAATAAAAGTAGTAAAAGTGCCAGGAGGACTAGCCCTAGTATGATACACCAAATAATTTATGAAGATGGCACATGAGTTGACAGTGAATATAGGAGTATTACTGCTGTAACAGGAAGATTTTATTTAAAGGGAATGTAGAGACAAAGAATCTTATTCTAGCGATGTGTCACTGACTGGGCTGTGTGCTGTCATTTTGATAAACTTGCTGCTTCTATGCTGCAGTTCTAGCAGTTATTTGAATGTGGAGCTCTGTAACCCCGCCCACAGCACTGATTGGCAGCTTTCTGTGTACACTGTAATCAGTGGTGTTGGTGTGGTTATATAAAGATCATGGACATGCTTGACTACCTGGCAGCAGGCCAAGTAGTCCTCTAATGATAATATCCTGTGGATTAAACAGTATTTTTTTTATCAAAACTACACTAAGCAGCCCAGTAAGTGACACATCGCTGGAATCAGGGTCTTTGTCTCTACGTTATGCCCCTCTCAGATTGCGTGGCAAAAACTTGTTGACAGATTCCCTATAAAGTAGAAAGAAAGACTGCTCCTAAAAGAAAGGAAAAGTGCTGCAGTGGAAAGTTATCATAGCTTTGTGGTGAAGGGACTCCATTACTGAGAGAGCATATGAGAGTAAAATGTATTTCTTCAAAAATGTATATTGCAAACAGTGTGTTGATCTCTGGGATTACAAGTTTTCAGATTTCATTGGCGTTTTACATTTTTTATTCAGCCTAAAACTAAGGGATGTGGTGCTAAGTTACATAAACTGGTGACTAACTGACCATATTAACAATCATTAAACAGTATGGACGACCACATAAAAAGGCCTCAACACCAACCTACTTATTTTAACATCATTTTGGATTCTTTATCATTTTTATTAAAGCTGTGACTGTCGGCTCTTGATGCAGTAAAAGTCTCTGTATGCTAGCTTAACTCCAATGTAGTCAAAGGGATGTGTCGTATGTCTGTAGCAAAAGGCATCTGCTTTATACAGTACTGCAATGCGCACACTTTGTGGACTTGGCAAATCCTGCGATATTCATCTACTTCACTGTTCACCTAACTACAGTTTTTGTTTATAATTCATCAAAGCACATGGAGCAAATATGACAACTTTCAATGTGCCATATTATATAACATCAGGCAGTAGGATTTTGCCAAGGAGAGCAGCTGGTGCCACCAGCCATGACATATGCCATCTCACTGTGCCAAGAAAACCCTGAGGTCCCTAACATGTCAGTGTTGATCACTTAGAAATACAGAGGGTGGACATGGGCACCATGACAGGAACCAACAAAGCTTCGCAAGCACCGAACAGGCAATATTGTATAGTAGTCGCTGTTTGTTATATATACCAGGGTTATATCATTTCAGACAACCAAAGCTGCCGGCTCATAAATATGTATATGGCATAAATGGCTTTCTGCGCAATTACCATTAATGTACCGTATTCTTACTGTGCAGTGAGTAACTGCTATCATGGTGCAACAACAGATATTGCGTTTGCATTAATAGATTTTTACATGATGAAGAGATCTGAGAAAATACTAAACTAGTAACAAATAGGCCTTATGCACATGGCTGTATTATGGCTTTTGAATCAAATTATACCACCCAAATAGGTGCATGTTCCTTGTAATGTACCTCTGCATGTATCTGAAGTCTGATGACACAACCCTTTTAATAAAGATGTATTTGTATGAATATGCGGCGCCCCTGCAGCTCCAGTCGCCACAAAGTATTGCACCTCAGTTAAGGTGCAGTATTCGCCTCGGGTTAGGAGGGGGTTAATCACCGGTGTTCCACATTCACACTTTACATACAGCTTAGGAGTCTTCTCACTGGGGAGCTGGACTAGGTCTAGGCAGGGAGTTGGCCATCACGAAGCATGGGAATTTCCCGGTCACTAGGACAATGACCTGGGCGGCAGGTTCCACTTGGGGTAGAAGTAGGGGCAACACACACAATCTTCAGTCAGTCTACCAGGGACATCAGTTCTGGTGACACGACACCCTCTTCTTCTCTTCATCTTTTTCTCTCACGGGGCCTAGGCGGTGACCAGTGCTACTGCAGCAGCGACCGGGTTACTTAAACAACTGTGAGTAAAGACACCTGGAACCACAGTGGCCGATTTTAACTCTTATTAACGGCCACATCTTGGGACACGAAACCGGGCCAGGTTACCCGTAACATCCGAGAGACCTGAAACATCACCGGCCCGGCGACGCGTACAAGGTAACAACCAAACCCCCTGCCCCCTGGGTGCTACAACTACACCAGCTTATCTGATGCATAGTTGCAGATAGGGACATAAAAACAGGAAAAAATAGCAGGATCTAAACCATAATGCAAATTCTAAAACAAGACCGCAAACTATCATCTGTCATTTAAATACTGGTGTTGTCATACAGGTCAGATATGTACTACAAACATATAGTGTCTTCTGATATTTGGATATGCCATAGTTGTCTTTTCTCAAAATGCCCCTTTAAGTGGGCATTTGAGTTTGCAATGGGAATCAACTCATTTGAACATTTTCTATCTTATAGGGAACCTAACAGCTGATATATGCTGCACAATGCATGGACAGCATGTATCAGGCACTGACTATAAGCAGTGGCGTAACTAGAGTTTGATGGGCCCTGGTGCAAAATTTGGACCGGCACCCCCCTCCACGTACACCGACACTGAGAGTATGGGATAATGACACTGACACTCGGGGTACAGGATAATGACGCTGACACTTGGCTTTTACCCTCCGCACCCAGGTTTCCCATGATCTGAAATCCTTCTATCAGCACCCTGCTTTCCCATGTTCTGATAGCCATCTTGTCCTCAGCACCCAGCTTCCCCATGCTCTGCTATACATCTTTCCCTCAGCAACCAGCTTTCCCATGCTCTGCTATACATCTTTCCCTCAGAACCCAGCTTTCCCATAACAGAGCATGGGAAAGCTGGGTGCTGAGAGATGTATAGCAGAGCATGGAAAAGCTGGGTGCTGAGGGAAAGAGCCTTTTTCCCTCAGCACAAAACATTCCCATCCCATGCTTGTATCTTTGTCCCTCCTTGTATATACAGTCATATGAAAACGTTTGGGCACCCCTATTAATGTTAACCTTTTTTCTTTACAACAATTTGGGTTTTTGCAACAGCTATTTTAGTTTCATATATCTAATAACTGATAGACTGAGTAATATTTCTGGATTGAAATGAGGTTTATTGTACTAACAGAAAATGTGCAATCCGCATTTAAACAAAATTTGACCAGTGCAAAAGTATGGGCACCATTATCAATTTCTTGTTTTGAACACTCCTAACTACTTTTTACTGACTTACCAAAGCACTAAATTGGTTTTGTAACCTGATTGAGCTTTGAACTTCATAGGCAGGTGTATCCAATCATGAGAAAAAGGTATTTAAGGTGGCCACTTGCAAGTTGTTTTCCTATTTGAATCTCCTATGAAGAGTGGCATCATGTGTTCCTCAAAACAACTCTCAAATGATCTGAAAACAAAGATTATTCAACATAGTTGTTCAGAGAAAGGATACAAAAAGTTGTCTCAGAGGTTTAAACTGTCAGTTTCCACTGGGAGGAACATAGTAAGGAAATGGAAGAATACAGGTACAGTTCTTGTTAAGCCCAGAAGTGGCAGGCCAAGAAAAATATCAGAAAGGCAGAGAAGAAGAATGGTGAGAACAGTCAAGGACAATACACAGACCACCTCCAAAGACCTGCAGCTTCATCTTGCTGCAGATGGTGTCAATGTGTATCGGTCAACAATACAGCGCACGTTGCACAAGGAGAAGCTGTATGGGAGAGTGATGCGAAAGAAGCCGTTTCTGCAAGCACGCCACAAACAGAGTCACCTGAGGTATGCAAAAGCACATTTGGACAAGCCAGTAACATTTTGGACGAAGGTCCTGTGGACTGATGAAATAAAGATTGAGTTGTTTGGTCATACAAAAAGGCGTTATGCATGGAGGCAGAAAAACACGGCATTCCAAGAAAAGCACTTGCTACCCACAGTAAAATTTGGTGGAGGTTTCATCATGCTGTGGGGCTGTGTGGCCACTGCCAGCACCGGGAATCTTGTTAAAGTTGAGGGTCGCATGGATTCAACTCAGTATCAGCAGATTCTTGACAATAATGTGCAAGAATCAGTGACGAAGTTGAAGTTACGCAGGGGATGGATATTTCAGCAAGACAATGATCCAAAACACCACTGCAAATCTACTCAGGCATTCATGCAGAGGAACAATTACAATGTTCTGGAATGGCCATCCCAGTCCCCAGACCTGAATATCATTGAAAATCTGTGGGATGATTTGAAGCGTGCTATCCATGCTCGGTGACCATCAAACTTAACTGAACTGGAATTGTTTTGTAAACAGGAATGGTCAAATATACCTTCATCCAGGATCCAGGAACTTATTAAAAGCTACAGGAAGCGACTAGAGGCTGTTATTTTTGCAAAAGGAGGATCTACAAAATATTAATGTCACTTTTATGTTGAGGTGCCCATACTTTTGCATCGCTCAAATTTTGTTTAAATGTGGATTGCACATTTTCTGTTAGTACAATAAACCTCATTTCAATCCAGAAATATTACTCAGTCCATTAGTTATTAGATATATGAAACTGAAATAGCTGTTGCAAAGACCCAAATTGTTATAAAGAAAAAAGCTTAACATTAATAGGGGTGCCCAAACTTTTTCATATGACTGTAGATCTCCAAATACTATAATGGTTTCCACATAGCCTTCCGTATAATATAAAGGGTCCCACATAACCCGTCATATATTATAATGCACCCCCATAGTTCTCCATGTATTACAATGCATTTCCCCAAAGTTCTCCATGTATAATTCACCCCATAGTTCTCCATATATTATACTGCACCACATAGTCCTCCATGTTTTATAATGCACCCCCATAGTCCATGTATAAGTTAGCCTCCATATTCCTCCATATATTATAATGTAGCCCCCATTGTCCTATATGTATTATAATGCAGCGCCATAAATCATATTGTATTATGCAGCCCCATGCTCCTCCATGTATAATGCCCCCCTATATTCCATGTATAAGGTGTCCTTCATTTTGTATTATGCAGCCCCATACTCCTCCATGTATAATGCACCCCTAGTCCATGTATAAGGTGTCCTTCATATTTATTATGCAGTCCCATAGACCTCCATGTATCATGGAGTCAGCACCCCCAGGCCTCCATGTATCATGCAGCCAGCAAAATAAAAAAACAAGTGCCTCTATTCTCCTTCCAACCCCTGCGACCGCGGTAGTTACGCCCCTGCCCCCATATGTCACACACCCTGCTCCCCATACAGCCTGCACCCCCATATCACACACACTACACCCTCAAATCTCACACACCCTGCTTCCCATACAGCCTGTACCCCCCAGATCACACACACTACCACCCCATATGTCACATACCCTGCTCCCCATACAGCCTGCACCCCCCATATAGCCTGCTCCCCATACAGCCTGCACCCCCCAAATCACACACACTACACCCCCATATGCACACACCCTGCTCCCCATACAGCCTGCACCCCCATATCACACACACTACACCCCCATATCTCACACACTCTGCTTCCCATACAGCCTGCACCCCCCAGATCCCACACACTACACCCCCATATCTCACACACCCTGCTCCCCATACAGCCTGCACCCCCCAGATCACACACTACACCCCATATGTCTTACACCCTGCTCCCCATACAACCTGCACCCCCATATCTCACACACCCTGCTTCCCATACAGCCTGCACCCCCCAGATCACACACACTACACCCCCATATGTCACACACCCTGCTCCCCATACAACCTGCACCCCCATATCTCACACACCCTGCTTCCCATACAGCCTGCACCCCCCAGATCACACACACTACACTCCCATATGTCACCCCTGCTCCCTATACAGCCTGCACCCCCATATCACACACACTACACCCCCATGTCACACACCCTGCTCCCCATACAACCTACACCCCCCATATCACACACACACACACAACACCCCCATATGTCTCACACCCTGCCCCACATATCTCACCATGCCTGTTACCCCAACTTACCCCTCTCAAACACTCTGCACCCCTTCACATCCTTCTGTCACAGTCTGCAGCCCTCATATGCCACTCACCCTGCAGCCCCCTGCCCCCTCATGTCCCCTCTTTTCTTATTACCAGTCATCATGTGTCCAAATCTCCTTCAGGATTCAGTATCTTTTCCTGCTTTCTGCCCGGCATCCTGTGTCTCCTCCCACACAGTCACGTGGGCGTGACATCATCACAGGTCCTGCAGGATGGATTATTCCATCTGCTGTGCAGGTCAGGAGCACTCCTGCTCTGCTGCAGCTCAGAAACGGCTGGTGGGCCTCTCCAGGTCAGGGGCTTCTCTAGTGACACTGGGCTCCCCTGACTCACAGGCCGGCCCCCTTACGGTCGCATTGTCGGCTACTACACAGCGGCACTACACATAGGAGCCCTGCAGCCAGCTCTGCAGAGCGGCTGCCGGGCCCCTATAACCCTGCAGGCCCGGTCACAGAACGACTTCTGCGACCGCGGTCGTTACGCCCCTGACTATAAGATTTCAGTTTTTCCTCAATCGCTGCCCTGGACTGAGAGATCTCTACCTATACACCTATGTAGGTATAGATCTTTCACTCTATGGGAGTGGGCAGGGAGAAGCCATTGGGGACCTCCCTGGCCGACTAGTCTGCCATGCGGCTTAGTCCCGGCCGGCTATTTATGTATGTTTTTTAGCTGAAACATTGCAGCATTTCAGAATGAAACATACATGTCTATATCATACAACCAGTGCCTCATACATGCTGCCCATAGATCGGACAATATATATATATATATATATATATATATATATATATATATATCTCGTCTGCTAGGTTCCCTTTCAAAAGGTAATACTAATATTTCAGACTTGTTTCCAGCTCTCCTTGCCTTTTTATTTCATTTCTGTTTACTCTCCTAATTGTTTTTCTCAAGATCTGTTTTGTGTTCTCACTTTCCGTGTCACATCTCAGAAGCAGAGTTTTCACTGACGGTCCACATTTATTTGAGTTCTGTACATTTTATTTTTAAACTGTTTTACACATTAACATTGCATATAATTTGCTTGTACCAATGTTGTATCTTGTTTTTAAACACATCTCTTGCGCGTTTACAAACCTTATAAAAACATATAAAACTTTAGCATTTGTTGCCAATAAGAGTCTCATGATGAGCTTTGCTTTTCCAAGTCTATTTGAGGCGTTCCATAGTTTCATAGTGTTTAAAGAAGACCTAAGGGTACTTTACATGCTGTGATATCGCTAACGATTTATCATCGGGGTCACGGTGTTTGTGACGCACATCCGGCATCGCAGCGTGTAACACGTACGAGCGACCTTAAACGATCGCAAAAGAGACAAAAATCGTTGGTTTTGGAGAGTTCGTCCAAACACCAAAAATCGTTGTCTCATACATAGCGATGTTGTTCGTCGTTCCTGCGGCAGCACACATCGCTATGTGTGACACCGCAGGAGCGACGAACATCTCCTTACCTGCCTCCACCGGCAATGCAGAAGGAAGGAGGTGGGCGGGATGTTACGTCCCGCTCATCTCCGCCCCTCCACTTCTATTGGCCGGCCGCTTAGTGACGCCGCAGTAACGACGCTATGACGCCGAACGCACCTCTCCCTTGAAGGAGGGATTGTTTGGCGGTCACAGCGACGTCGCTGACAAGGTATGTGTGTGTGACGCTGCCGTAGCGATAATGTTCACTACGGCATTAATCACCAAATGTCGCATGAACGATGGGGGCAGGTGCTATGGTGCACAGTGTCGCAGCATGTAAAGTACCCTTTTAGGTCTATCTACTCCAACCCATGACCTAACCTAGCATGTTGTTCCAGAGGAAGGCAGAAAACCCCATGGGGAAGACAGTGCGCAACACATTAGGTGAAAAAAATTCCTTCCTGACTCAACATACAGCAATCAGACTAGTTCCCTGGATCACAGAATCTAGTGCACATAACCAGTAATATATTTTTTCAAAAAGGCTTCTCTTAAATTTTAGTAGTGAATCTGTTGTGGTAAGACTACAATGGGTCTCTTAAGGTCTGACTGCCGTGTTCAGATTATAATGTCATATGTGCACTTCGAGAATAAAATAACAGACTACGAGTCAGTTATGACTTTCTCTCATAACTGACGCCAGTGAATTCCATCTCAGTTTATTGTTCAGAAAACTTTATAGTTCTAGGGGAGTAGAGGATGTAGACAAAATATAGTTCAATCAAATATTGCAGGCTGGACTCAGGACGTATAGGAATTTGCATACTCTCTGCTGGATTGGTCAGTCCATACAGGAAGAGAGGAAGAAAGATATGTTGGGAAAACCTGCCTGACTGAACATTGAGCATGAGTGGAGAGGGGAAAGGGTTTTCTTCACCGGTTTGAGACCAAGGACTCCTAGGCGAGTCCTCACCCTTTCTAGTTGGACTTTCCCATATCTCAAGGCTCTCTAAGTTCTCTCTTCTAACTGTTTTGGCAATGATGGTCTGAGACTGTACAGGTCTTTTGAAAAGGATAAATACAAGCAAGATGCTCTGTGCAGCTCCAGTGGATCGACCCTTCTGCAATGCGAGGCATGAATCCATGTTGTCCTGCCATTGAGCTTCATCGAAATTTCTGTGGTTGAGAGAAGTTGGATCAGCTCATTTAGGTTTGACTCATGGGTCTTTCTCGCTTGTCCTTTTAGGATCAATCAGTCCCCTGACTGAAGACCATATGCTACTAGCTCAGATTTAAGATCTGAAATTGGAGAATACACCTTTTTATTTCACTATTTAGTCAATCATATAAAAAATTGTGCATGCCTGTGCTAAACCAAAAAATATATATTACATAAAGACCTGTTTATTACGAAAAGAAAACAAAACAAAACATACACTTGGTTGATGATTTGCCAGTTTCCACCTTTCTATAAAATATACACTTTTTTTAAACCCATTTTTTACATATTACCTTCATCATGTGCTTTTCAGCAATAACGTTGTTTTCTGCACTGGAATGCCTCTGACAAAACCTGGAAAGAAATCTACATAACACACACAAACTTGCATAAAACCTGCTCATGATATACATCTATAATCAGTCTGCAGTCTCTAAAATGGGTAGAGCAGGTGCAGGGTGTGTTTCTGCGGACTCTTTACAGTTTTTTTTTCTCACATTGTTTTAAGGACACGTTTTACAAAACTGGGTGAGTCTGCTCACCTGAGAACTGAACCCTGGAATCACCAAAGCACACACTGATAACTGTCTTTCATAGATGTTAGTCCATAAGTTACCTGGGCCATCAATGAGAAGAAATCTCATTGCAGAGAAAGCTTACCACACTTTATCCACAGACCTTCCTCAGTCATGTGACTCCCTGTGTCTCACACTCCATTCCTTGTTGAACTGTTTGTTCCTGTAGGGATTTAAGAACACAAGGAGTGGCAGGTGTCACTGATGACGTGACAGGTGCCACCGAGGTATAGTCCGTATTGGAGAAAAACTCTTAACTCTAGGCCCATTCTATATCAGCTGCACCTGTGCAAGGATTTGTTCTGGCTCCATCACCGTCACCTCAGATCTAGATTTTATCTTCAGTATACATAGCTCAATTGACAACAGGAAAAATCTACAACTTACATACACATTTGACCATCTTAACTACTTCTGTTCTACCCATCTAGAGAGAGCATTAATATGTCACTACCTCCTGTACCAATAGGAGAGAAGGGAGTGGTTCAAATTTAGATTACCTCACGTTGTGTAAACCGTTAGCATATCCAGTGTACAATCGACCAGCATATTATTCTATCTATAAAAACAAAAACTAAAAATGTACATTAGATCATTCTTATAACAGACATGTTTCATAGTAGTCCAGTAGTCCAGTAAATATGACTGTTGCAAGGGAACGGCCAGCTTCAAAGCCTGTCTAATATGTCTGCTGTGCCCTTTACTGCTGGAAAATATAATCGATGACGATGACTTCTCCCACCCTTTTATTTATTTTTTTTTGTGTACCAATCTGGCAAAGTTCATAGTTTTTATGCTGCTGTTCTCTAAAAGGAAAAATAAGACAGCAGGAAATAAATTACTGTAAAACCCAATTAAAACAAACAGTGGATATAACCTACAGTTAGGTCCAGAAATATTTGGACAGTGACACAAGTTTTGTTATTTTAGCTGTTTACAAAAACATGTTCAGAAATACAATTATATATATAATATGGGCTGAAAGTGCACACTCCCAGCTGCAATATGAGAGTTTTCACATCCAAATCGGAGAAAGGGTTTAGGAATCATAGCTCTGTAATGCATAGCCTCCTTTTTTTTCAAGGGACCAAAAGTAATTGGACAAGGGACTCTAAGGGCTGCAATTAACTCTGAAGGTGTCTCCCACCAAGAAGCATGGAGGAGGAGGTGTGATGGTGTGAGGGTGCTTTGCTGGTGACACTGTTGGGGATTTATTCAAAATTGAACGCATACAGAACCAGCATGGCTACCACAGCATCTTGCAGTGGCCTGCTATCCCCTCTGGTTTGCGTTTAGTTGGACCATCATTTATTTTTCAACAGGACAATGACCCCAAACACACCTCCAGGCTGTGTAAGGGCTATTTGACTAAGAAGGAGAGTGATGGGGTGTTACGCCAGATGACCTGGTCTCCACTGTCACCAGACCTGAACCCAATCGAGATGGTTTGGTGTTTGCTGGACCGCAGAGTGAAGGCAAAAGGGCCAACAAGTACTAAGTATCTCTGGGAACTCCTTCAAGACTGTTGGAAAACCATTTTCGGTGACTACCTCTTGAAGCTCATCAAGAGAATGCCAAGAGTGTGCAAAGTAGTAATGAAAGCAAAAGGTGTCTACTTTGAAGAACCTAGAATATAAGACATATAATCAGTTGTTTCACACTTTAAGTACAGTTAGGTCCAGAAATATTTGGACAGTGACACAAGTTTTGTTATTTTAGCTGTTTACAAAAACATGTTCAGAAATACAATTATATATATAATATGGGCTGAAAGTGCACACTCCCAGCTGCAATATGAGAGTTTTCACATCCAAATCGGAGAAAGGGTTTAGGAATCATAGCTCTGTAATGCATAGCCTCCTTTTTTTTCAAGGGACCAAAAGTAATTGGACAAGGGACTCTAAGGGCTGCAATTAACTCTGAAGGTGTCTCCCTCGTTAACCTGTAATCAATGAAGTAGTTAAAAGATCTGGGGTTGATTACAGGTGTGTGGTTTTGCATTTGGAAGCTGTTGCTGTGACCAGACAACATGCGGTCTAAGGAACTCTCAATTGAGGTGAAGCAGAACATCCTGGGCTGAAAAAAAAGAAAAAATCCATCAGAGAGATAGCAGACATGCTTGGAGTAGCAAAATCAACAGTCGGGTACATTCTGAGAAAAAAGGAATTGACTGGTGAGCTTGGGAACTCAAAAAGGCCTGGGCGTCCACGGATGACAACAGTGGTGGATGATCGCCGTATACTTTCTTTGGTGAAGAAGAACCCATTCACAACATCAACTGAAGTCCAGAACACTCTCAGTGAAGTAGGTGTATCTGTCTCTAAGTCAACAGTAAAGAGAAGACTCCATGCAAGTAAATACAAAGGGTTCACATCTAGATGCAAACCATTCATCAATTCCAAAAATAGACAGGCCAGAGTTAAATTTGCTGAAAAACACCTCATGAAGCCAGCTCAGTTCTGGAAAAGTATTCTATGGACAGATGAGACCAAGATCAACCTGTACCAGAATGATGGGAAGAAAAAAGTTTGGAGAAGAAAGGGAACGGCACATGATCCAAGGCACACCACATCCTCTGTAAAACATGGTGGAGGCAACGTGATGGCATGGGCATGCATGGCTTTCAATGGCACTGGGTCACTTGTGTTTATTGATGACATAACAGCAGACAAGAGTAGCCGGATGAATTCTGAAGTGTACCGGGATATACTTTCAGCCCAGATTCAGCCAAATGCCGCAAAGTTGATTCGACGGCGCTTCATAGTACAGATGGACAATGACCCCAAACATACAGCCAAAGCTACCCAGGAGTTCATGAGTGCAAAAAAGTGGAACATTCTGCAATGGCCAAGTCAATCACCAGATCTTAACCCAATTGAGCATGCATTTCACTTGCTCAAATCCAGACTTAAGACGCAAAGACCCACAAACAAGCAAGACCTGAAGGCTGCGGCTGTAAAGGCCTGGCAAAGCATTAAGAAGGAGGAAACCCAGCGTTTGGTGATGTCCATGGGTTCCAGACATAAGGCAGTGATTGCCTCCAAAGGATTCGCAACAAAATATTGAAAATAAAAATTTTTTTTTGGGGTTTGGTTTATTTGTCCAATTACTTTTGACCTCCTAAAATGTGGAGTGTTTGTAAAGAAATGTGTACAATTCCTACAATTTCTATCAGATATTTTTGTTCAAACCTTCAAATTAAACGTTACAATCTGCACTTGAATTCTGTTGTAGAGGTTTCATTTCAAATCCAATGTGGTGGCATGCAGAGCCCAACTCGCGAAAATTGTGTCACTGTCCAAATATTTCTGGACCTAACTGTATGTCAACAATATACACTGCTAGGGAATTTTGAAACCTTACGATAGATGACATGGTTCGTATATACTGTATACTAATATCTGTGAAAGAAAAATCAAACAAAATATTAATAAAGTACTGGCAGTCTGTATGCAGAGACACAAAATAAAAATATACTATCCAAATAAATCACCATAAAAAAAACCAAAACAACAAAAAAAAACTAATTAGCATATCTCAAGAAATCAAATTTTCAGTGTCAAAGTTAATCATTCAGGTATAAGCAGGAAACTAAAATGTGAAATCCTGAACTCTAAGGGTTAAACAGAACTTACGTCACTAGTTGGGAGTGGCGACATTCCATTCTCATTCCCTCTATTTTAAACTTCAGGCAGCCTTTTAACTTCCCGCACTTCGGATGTATTGTTTAATTCTTTTACAATGGATATAATACCTTCTGACATCATTGGTGTAAGTCTTTTAAGATTTTTAGATTAACTAACTCAGTACAAAGATACAGTATGTATTTATCAGCCCCTATTCTTTTCAAGATAAAATGCTGTTAGACTTCTAAAATATTAATTGTTTTATATGACAAAGCAATCACTGATCTTGGGGAGCCCAGCCAGAGAAAGCACTGCTGACAGCCAGCGAGGGTGCTCAACCCAGTGAAATCCTAGGTGCATTGCCCCCTGGGAAGTATGCAAATCAAAAAGTTCCGTGGAACCTCTGTTCGGAGTCTTAACACAAAAACTAGCCAGATATCCCTCCGGGAAGTACCTAGCCAAGGAGTAGCTCTATTTAGGAGACCACCATAACCACCATATTAAGTGGCCCTTTTAGTCAATATCCAGCTCTTAACGAGTTTAAAGATATGACAAAGGAAATACCAAGGCCAGGTATCCATCCACAGACAGCTGTTTCGGAGTATTGCCCCTCATCAGTGTGGAGTAGGATTCTGTCCAGGTGGGAGCAAAGCCTAGTAGACCAACAAGACAAAACAATCACTGAGCTCGGGGACACCAGCCAGAGAAAACACTGCCGGCAGCCAGCGAAGGCGCTCAACACAGTGAAATCCTAGGTGCATTTCCCCCTGGGAAGTATGCAAATCAAAAAGGTCCGTGTAGCCTCTGTTAGGAGTCTCGATACAGAAACTCGACCACCATAACCACCAATTGTTCTATATGGGCAGTTACATCTTTCTATTTACCAATTCTTCAAAAGTTTCACTTATTTATCTCTGACTTGCATTTATTGGATTGCTTCGTAAGCAAGTATACTATTTTATACTTATTCAATTGTTTGTGACATTTGTGTTTTTTTTGCCAGAATCACCTCTCCCCCCCTAAAAAGGAAAAAAAAATAAATAGAGGGGATGGGGTTTAAACTTTGAAACAAAAAAACATTGAGAGGGGCCTGGCTAAGCTGGGTGTATACGGGTAGTGTCTACATTATTATGCATTTATGCGCTCTGCTATTGGCTACAATTCTATAAGTGCCTACATGTATGCATGATTCCTATGCAGGACAATGGATTTAAAGTAACAAATTATGTACTTGTAAACTCTCAATTCTCACAAGGCTAAAAGAATCCCAAAAATCTTCCAATGATCAAAAAGTACTTTAAGATACAAAACCTAGCACAATTACATGTACATTCAACACTCAGTCAGGATTTTTTTTGCTCTGCAACTCCTCAGGAGCTGCCAAGCCCCCACCCTTCCAGTTGTGAGGGCAGTGATGCTGCCTGTCTTTGCTTCAGCTTCTTTGTTAGAATGATCCCTGTTACGATTAGTTTTGAGAACTGAACTAAGGAGTGATAACTTCACAATCTCATCATAGATTCTTTACCCATGTCCATCGTACTGGGCTGCAACTTTTTCTCCCGGAGGGAACCCTACCAATTTATACAGCCTCTTGCAATCCTTCAGCTCATGCAAGAAAAAAAAAACTATTTCTTCTTGAACAGAGTATACATAGTGCTTTAATTGGACTGGCCAGCTGCAATCAGAATCCTTTCCCACCAAAACTGCGTATGGGAGGACACTTCTCCGGCATCCGACACAGGATACTTTATCTCTTTCTCTGTGCATCCCTTTCCGGCTTCCAACGCAACAATGGAGCGTGTTAGTACACAGGGGAATACGCTGATTCTAACACTATCATTCACGTGAACTCTCTCCCACCTTCCAGCCGTGTAGGGAAGACACACAGCACTGGATGTCTTAAGTAAACACACAGGTTACCGCTAGTTCCCTTCTCTTCTCTGTTCCAAATTCCAAACAAACTTTTAGCCCACTTAGTCTTCCTCACTAGCCCAGTTGTCCCCCTTCTCCCGTTCCTAATTGGTCACAGCTGTCAGTCTGCTACGGCTGAGGCTGTGGGCAGTGTTACCCCCTTAATCTCCCTGTTCCAAATTCCAAACAAACTCTGTCATTCCTACAGATCACTGCAGCTGCCACCCTCCTTCTTCTCCTGTTCCTAATTAGTCACAGCAGCTGTGGGAAGCGCTACCCCCTGCTTCTGCTACTAAAAATTCCTCTCCTGTTCTTGAAGCAGCTTCGTAACACTCGAGCAGTCAGATCTTAATTAATGACCTACACCCAGCACTCAGGGATCTGGGTCCTTACCTTCTGAGGGCCACCGACGAGAGACAATCACACCATTAGGTCTTCGGTGCTCTCCCTTTCTCCAGACTAGTGACTGCCCCCTTTCACCAAGCATCTCTCGAGCCACAGGTAGAACAACACATACAATGTATATGAAGCTTACTGTGGACCGATGAGTGTGATCAATCCTCGTTATTGAGCGATCCTTGGTTACTTGTGGAGTATCCCCCCTATGTCCAGAAATTGGAAGATCTCACTCTTTCGGTGCCCCACGATAAATAGGGTCTCTAAAGACAATGGGTCTCTTAAGGTCTGACTGCCGTTTTCAGATTATAATGTCATGTGTGCACTTCGAGAATAAAATAACAGACTACGAGTCAGTTATGACTTTCTCTCAGGACCGACGCCAGTTAATTCCATCTCCATTTATTGTTCAGAAAACCTTATAGTTCTAGGGGAGCAGAGGTTGTAGACAAAATATAGTCCAATCAAATATCGCAGGCTGGACTGTATAGGAATTTGCATAGTCTCTGCTGGATTGGTCAGTCCATACATTGAGAATTCTCCTTTGTGTTCATTATCTTGGGCATTGGCCAGGATGTAGGAGCCATCTTTAAAGTTACATATACTAATAATATTGTATTTAAGGAAAATCAGTGAATATATATATATATATATATATATATATATGTTAGTAAAAAACAAATGCATTCATAAATATGTGTGTTAGCTTACATCAACTAAACTACATACTTTACTTGAGTCTATGAAATGGCTGAATTAAGTATTTTTGGTTACTTAATTCTTATCGTCAACAAATCAACTATTGCAGTATCATGTAACAGGGAGTTCCATACCCTTAATGCTCTTACAATAAGAAATCTGCATCTGTGATTATGATTAAACCTCCTTTCCTATAACTGTAGTGGATGATGCCCTCTTGTCCCCGTTGCAGGCCTAGGTGAAAATGATTATTAGAATGGTCTCTGTACTGTCCCCTTATATATTTGTATATTGTAATAAGATTGCCCCAAGTCTTCATTTTTCCAAGATGAATAACCCCAAGTTTAATAACCAAGTCTTCTTCCCATCATGAAATAGTTGCTGAAATTTACTAAACTTGTTCTACGCATACTTTTTTAACCTGTTCAATAACGTAATACTGCCTGGAGGACAATAAAAGAGTTTTCAAGTACTACAAAATGGATCCAGTGAAAGTGAGTTGTCTGTCACAGCTTTTTTTCCATTTCTTCTTCTCATCTTAACATTGTGAGATTGGATAACAGAGTTTTTAAGATTAAGATTAGAAAAATCGCAAACTAAATTCAATCTATTGATTTATTTTTTTATTACTTCGTCTGATTTATATGATTATATAGAAGGGTGCAAACAAATGTTCAACATTTATATATATTTATACATATGTCTATATATATATATATATATATATATATATATATAAATATATATAAAATGTACAGTACAGACCAAAAGTTTGGTCTGCCCAGGGGTCCCCTCTAAGCTGTGTGTGTGTCCTGGTTACTACGTGTTTGTGTGTCCACACCCTAGTCAGCCATTGGGATTACCTGTTGGTACTGACCCAGACGTGGGTGCAATACTCAGTGGTGGCTGACCAGGTCAGGGGCGCCACATATACTGTGTATATATGTCTATATATACATAGTAGAGACAAAAAGTTTGGACACACTTTCTCATTCAAGGAGTTTTCTTTATTTTCATGACTCTGAAAATTGTAAATTCACATTGAAGGCATCAAAACTATGAAGTAACACATGTGGAATGAAATACTTAACAAAAAAGTGTGAAACAACTGAAAATATGTCTTATATTCTAGGTTCTTAAAAGTAGCCACCTTTTGCTTTGATTACTGCTTTGCACACTCTTGGCATTCTCTTGATGAGCTTCAAGAGGTAGTCACCGGAAATGGTCTTCCAAAAGTCTTGAAGGAGTTCCCAGAGATGCTTAGCACTTGTTGGCCCTTTTGCCTTCATTCTGCCGTCCAGCTCACCACAAACCATCTCGATTGGGTTCAGGTCTGGTGACTGGAGGCCAGGTCTCCCAGTGCCGCCCGCCATGTCTCTGCAAGTGCCACTCGCCATGTCTCCCTCAGTGCCGCCCGCTATGTCTCTCTCTTTGCCGCCCGCCATGTCTCTGTCAGTACCACCCGCCATGTCTCTGTCAGTGCCACCCGCCACATCTCTGTCAGTGCCGCCCGCCATGTATAAATTGTTTATTTATTTATTTTATTTTTTTCTCTCTCTCTCTCTCTCTCATCACAAATTTGTCAGGGCTGCCATGTGTCCTTGCTCGTCCCAACATCGTTGAAGCCATAGCGATGTCAGGCAAGCACGGTCATACCCGGCCACGCCTCCTTCCTCATCCGTCAGATCATAAATGAGTGATTGTCAGGGCCGCCATGTGTATATATATATATATATATATATATATATCTCTACATACATAATCACCAGTTTCTGTAACCCTATTCCAGCATGCACCGTGGCACTATCAGTTGTGCAGGCGCAGTTCAAACTGCGCCTGTGCAAGTTACTTACACGTCATTGCAGCTTCCAGGCACGAACTGCGCATCACATCACCGCTTTTCCCACACACGCGCTTAAGCAGCTGCAGCTGGTACTGCGCCTGCGTGGGTAGAGCGGGGACGTCACCGCTACTTGCTCATGCGCAATTTGTGCCCGAAAGCAGCACTGACATGTATGCATATGAATGGCGGTGCTATAGCAACAATAGAAGCAAATATGTGGCAAAAAAAAATATGGCGACTCTGGCTTTTGAAAACTCCTATCACAGCACATAAGAACAAAATCACAAGAGGTAATTTTCTAGAAAAATCAATCCCACAGTGTCTGGAAAATGACAGAATAAGGGCAAGGTGGGTGGCATAATGTCTGCGCTTAACACAATGCAAGTTCAAAAACAAATAGGAAGTGATCGTGTACGTAAAATAATTATTTTTGCGCAATTGGTTTCTTTTATAGGACAGTATCTACATACATAATTGCCACTGTATATATATATATATATATATATATATATATATATATATATATATATACAGTGCCTTGCGAAAGCATTCGGCCCCCTTGAATTTTTCAACCTTTTCCCACATTTCAGGCTTCAAGTGGGGCACAATTGTGAAGTTCAATGAAATTTATTGTTTATTTTACATTTTGTAAAAAAGAATAAAGTGAAAATTGGGGAGTGAAATATTATTCGGCCTCTTTACTTTCAGTGCAGCAGATTCACTCCAGAAGTTCATTAAGGATCTCTGAATGATCCAATGTTGTCCTAAGTGACTGATGATGATAAATATAAGCCACCTGTGTGTTATCTAGGCTCTGTATAAATGCACCTGCTCTGTGATAGTCTCAGTGTTCTGTTTAAAGCACAGAGAGCATCATGAAGACCAAGGAACACAACATGCAGGTCTGTGATACTGTTGTGGAGAAGTTTAAAGCCAGATTTGGTTGCAAAAATATTTCCACAACTAAACATCCCAAGAAGCACTGTGCAAGTGATCATATTGAAATGGAAGGAATATCATACCATTGCAAATCTACCAAGACCCGGCCATCCCTCAAAAATGTCATCTCAAACAAGGAGAAGACTGTTCAGAGATGCAGCCAAGAGGCCCATGATCACTCTGGATGAACTGCAGAGATCTACAGCTGAGGTGAGAGAATCTGTCCATAGTACAACAACTGCACAAATCTGGCCATTATGGTAGAGTGGCAAAAAGAAAGCCATTTCTCAAAGATATCCTTAAAAAGTGTCATTTACAATTTGCCACAAGCCACCTGGGAGTGTGTCGCCCCAAGGGATGCTGCTCCAGCTTCAGGGATGCCACAGGACCTTCTTCTGTATATATGGCAACATGTATGTTAGTTTTTATTATCATGACGCCACTCACGACTTGCGGTCAGAGATATGGGTGACAGCCACTGCAGGTTTAACGAGTGTCTGGGGCTGATGGGGTCTGCAGTCGGATTGTGTGGCCTCACGTGAGTGAGGCTGGCCCCAGGGGCTCGGGTGTGTAAGGTAGCGGGTCTCAGAATAATTCAGAGTCCAAAAGTCATTTAACTGGTTTTTACTCACAGATGTTATGGTGATCTGACTCGGGCGTTGCTGTGATGAACCAGGTAGGACCAGGGGCTCCTTCAGGCCAGTCTGAGGGTAACAGGTAGCTCTCCTTCCTAGCACTTCTGTGTTCGGATAACCCCCTGACTTGAAGTACCATGGGGTCTATCCAGGGAGTTGCTACTGCCTTTTCTCCCTTTTTGGACCGTTTGCCGGCAGCGTGGACCAGGTGAAATGGCTTCTGGCTCTGTCTCCTTATGGGTCACTGCATTGCTGCTGAGGCTCTGACTCTGTGTGGTTGGTGAGGTACTTGCAGTTCCCCTCACCGGCAGGTTTAGCAGATAGTTAAACTGGAGTCTGCTCTAGGGACCTGTACCTCGTACGTACCTAGTTACCTGGAGCACCTTTTTTCTCTAACTACCTGGGACCATTCTCCCCCGCCAACTGTCACTACATTGTGCAGGGCCTGACTAGTGGCAGCGCGCGAGTCCACCTCGCAACTGACGCGCTCCACTCCCAGACTGGCTCTTCCCTCTCGTCCTTTCAACCGCTGAACTTTAGCTCTCAGCCCCTCCGCTCCACCTCTCGATAAGAATTGTAAGCTAGCTCCCCTCTAGAGACTACCCAAGGGTCCCATCTACTGGTGTGGGAGAACTGGTTGCTATGTGTCTGTGTGTACACACCTCATTCTGACCTTTAGGATTACCTGGAAGTACTGTACTGTCCCAGCATGGGTGCAGTACTCTGTGGTGCCTGACAGGGTCAAGGGCGCCACGGGAGACAGACCAAACATGTGGAAGAAGGCTCCTGACAAAGCCTTCTGGTGAAACGCGCATCGAGGCCCCGCCCCCACGCCGGGACTGCCCGACTTACCCTGCTCTGACATGACGCAAGGTAATATACCTTAGTTTTTCATGCCCTTTGCCATTGAGGGACCCTTTATGAGATTCTACAGATCTCTCTACTATTTACTTCTCTATCGTTCCCTCTTGGTGACTTATGGGCTGTCATACCTTTGGGTATTTTTTCCATTCATTTTTCACTCTGTCAGCAGGTGTTGCTGCCATCTTGTGGCTAGTCTAGGTTTTGCTGTGGGTTGTTTCTGTGCAGGCTTTTTCCATCTTTGCCTGCAACCACTGTGCACCCTGTATCACCTTGTATTTAATAAAAGCAATTTGTATTCTACTTTGACGATCTTTGTGGTCCTTTTTCTCTGTACCCCCTTTTCTATACATTGCAATCTTTTATTGGGGTTACACAATTTTTAGGTTTTTATGTGGAAGAAGGTGCTCTGGTCACATTAAACCAAAATTGAACTTTTTGGGCATAATGCCAAATGATATGTTTGCAACGCAGCTCATCACCCTGAACACACTATCCCCACTGTCAAACATAGTGGTGAGAGCATCATGGTTTGGGCCTGCTTTTCTTCAGCAGGGGCAGGGAAGATGGTTAAAATTGATGGGAAGATGGCTGGAGCCAAATACAGGACCATTCTTGAAGAAAACCTGTTGGAGTCTGCAAAAGACCTGAGACTGGGACGGAGATTTGTCTTTCAACAAGACAATTATCCAAAAGATAAAGCAAAATTTACAATGGAATGGTTCACAAATAAACGTATCCTGGTGTTAAAATGGCCAAGTCAAAGTCCATACCTGAACTGAATCCAATCGAGAATTTGTGGAAAGAGCTGAAAACTGCTGTTCACAAACACTCTCCATCCAACCCCACTCAGCTCGAGCTGTTTACAAAGGAAGAATAGGCACTGCTGTTGGAGTCCGTACATCAAGAGCCACCACACACAGACATATCCAGGACATGGGATACAGTTGTCGCATTCCTTGTGTCAAGCCACTCATGGCACACAATCCAAGCTGCTTGAGGTCTAGTGTGAAGTTTCCACAATCGGTGATGGTTTGGGGAGCCATGTCATCTGCTGGTTTAGGTCCACTGTGTTTTAACAAGATCAAAGTCAATGCAGCTGTCTACCAGGAAATTTTAGAGCACTTCATGCTTCTCTCTGCCAACAAGCTTTTTGGGGATGGAAATTTAATTTTACAGCAGGACTTGGCACCTGTCCACACTGCCAAAAGCACCAATACCTGGTTTAATAACTGCAGTATCACTGTACTTGATTGGCCACCAAACTCACCTGACCTAAATTCCATTGAGAATCTATGGGGTATTGTCAAGAGGAAGATGAGAGACACCAGACCCAACAATGCAGAAGAGCTGAAGGCTGTTATCAAAGCAACCTGGGCTTCCATAACACCTCAGCAGTGCCACAGGCTGATTGCCTCCATGCCACGCCGCATTGATACAGTAATTCATGCAAAAGTAGCCCCGACCAAGTAATGACTCTATATAATTTATGTTTTCCTTTTTGTATTGAATTACTGACATAAATTAACTTTTGAATGATATTCTAATGTATTGAGATGCACCTGCTTTACATATATATATATATATATATATATATATATATATATACATATAAATATATATCTATATATATATATATATATATATATCTATTTATACCGTATCTATATATATATATATATATATATATATATATATATGTATATGTATATATGTATATATATATCAGTGCCTACAAGTAGTATTCAACCCCCTGCAGATTTAGCAGGTTTGATATGATGCAAATAAGTTAGAGCCTGCAAACTTCAAACAAGAGCAGGATTTATTAACAGATGCATAAATCTTACAAACCAAGAAGTTATGTTGCTCAGTTATGGGTCATGGGTACGGGATTGAAATAGATCAGGTGGGTGCTGCTAAGAGCAGTTCTACTATTCATATGTGAGGCCGTATGGCACATTTTATAAAAATATTTTAGTGTAGGACTGCCTCAAATGAGATTTGCCGTGACGTGGCGAGGCAGCTCAAGAAATTGCAATTTTTTGCCAAAAATCTCAAAAACTTTTATAATTAGTACAGTTTGGAATTTTAGTGCTGAAGTGCACATTTTAGTGCTTGCTTTTTGTTTTTCTTCATATATATATATATATATATATATATTTATTTATTTATACCGTATCTATCTATATATATATATATATATATATATATATATATATCAGTGCCTACAAGTAGTATTCAACCCCCTGCAGATTTAGCAGGTTTGATAAGATGCAAATAAGTTAGAGCCTGCAAACTTCAAACAAGAGCAGGATTTATTAACAGATGCATAAATCTTACAAACCAACAAGTTATGTTGCTCAGTTAAATTTGAATAAATTTTCAACATAAAAGTGTGGGTCAATTATTATTCAACCCCTAGGTTTAATATTTTGTGGAATAACCCTTGTTTGCAATTACAGCTAATAATCGTCTTTTATAAGACCTGATCAGGCCGGCACAGGTCTCTGGAGTTATCTTGGCCCACTCCTCCATGCAGATCTTCTCCAAGTTATCTAGGTTCTTTGGGTGTCTCATGTGGACTTTAATCTTGAGCTCCTTCCACAAGTTTTCAATTGGGTTAAGGTCAGGAGACTGACTAGGCCACTGCAACACCTTGATTTTTTTCCTCTTGAACCAGTCCTTGGTTTTCTTGGCTGTGTGCTTTGGGTCGTTGTCTTGTTGGAAGATGAAATGACGACCCATCTTAAGATCCTTGATGGAGGAGCGGAGGTTCTTGGACAAAATCTCCAGGTAGGCCGTGCTATCCATCTTCCCATGGATGCGGACCAGATGGCCAGGCCCCTTGGCTGAGAAACAGCCCCACAGCATGATGCTGCCACCACCATGCTTGACTGTAGGGATGGTATTCTTGGGGTCGTATGCAGTGCCATCCAGTCTCCAAACGTCACGTGTGTGGTTGGCACCAAAGATCTCGATCTTGGTCTCATCAGACCAGAGAACCTTGAACCAGTCTGTCTCAGAGTCCTCCAAGTGATCATGAGCAAACTGTAGACGAGCCTTGACATGACGCTTTGAAAGTAAAGGTACCTTACGGGCTCGTCTGGAACGGAGACCATTGCGTTGGAGTACGTTACTTATGGTATTGACTGAAACCAATGTCCCCACTGCCATGAGATCTTCCCAGAGCTCCTTCCTTGTTGTCCTTGGGTTAGCCTTGACTCTTCGGACAAGCCTGGCCTCGGCACGAGTGGAAACTTTCAAAGGCTGTCCAGGCCGGGAAGGCTAACAGTAGTTCCATAAGCCTTCCACCTCCGGATGATGCTCCCAACAGTGGAGACAGGTAGGCCCAACTCCTTGGAAAGGGTTTTGGACCCCTTGCCAGCCTTGTGACCCTCCACGATCTTGTCTCTGATGGCCTTGGAATGCTCCTTTGTCTTTCCCATGTTGACCAAGTTTGAGTGCTGTTCACAATTTTGAGGAGGGTCTTAATTAGTCAGAAAAGGCTGGAAAAAGAGATAATTAATCCAAACATGTGAAACTCATTGTTCTTTGTGCCTGAAATACTTCTTAATACTTTAGGGGAACCAAACAGAATTCTTGTGGTTTGAGGGGTTGAATAATAAATGACCCTCTGAATAAATTTTTCACAATTTAAAAAAAATAAATAAAAAAGGAAATAACATTGTTTTTTGCTGCAGTGCATTTCACACTTCCAGGCTGATCTACAGTCCAAATGTCACAATGCCAAGTTAATTCCGAATGTGTAAACCTGCTAAATCTGCAGGGGATTGAATACTACTTGTAGGCACTGTATATATATATATATATATATATATATATATATATATATATATAAAGTTTGAAAGGTGGTTGCAGAAAAAAGTTTTAGTTTCTATCTATTTATTAATTTTACTCATTTATAGTGTTATTAATTCCACAGCGCTTTACAGATGTCATCACTGTCCAAATTGGGACTCACAATCTAAATTCCCTATTATATGTGTGACGCCCTGGCCTGTCAGGTCGTCACAGGATACAATCTGCCCTTTTGCACGGTATCCGTATCCTCCTTGGTTACGGATCCCTGTCTGTTGGTGTTGCTAAGAGCCAAGCCAGTCAAAATCCTAGGAACACTTTGCTCCACACCCATCAGACACGCCATTGGGGGGCCTGAAGGGAATAGGGCCACCCACTTGGGGGGTTGGTGAGGGAGAGGGAAAAGAGTGTGGAGAGAAAGAGAGGAGGTCAGGAGCTGGGCTCAAGGTGGCAGACATTGGTCTGGGCCTGGTAGGAGCTGGAACCCCGGTCGCAGGGGATCATGTCAAGGGGCACGGATCTGCCGAGAAGGGCAGTCGGCGGCCTTGAGCCATCTCTGGGAAGGGGCCAGGGCACGACGGGTACGTGGACCTTAGGCCGGGAAATAGCTTCACGCAGCCTGGTAATTTACCCGATGGGGGGGGGGGGGGGAGTCTTCAGGATTCATCCCTCACTCACTCCAAAATCGGGGAACCGATTGGGATAGGACTTTCCCAAACATAGTCCAGAAAATCCTGAGCATGAACCCTGAGAGCAAGCTCACTCCGTTAGCCATACAAGTGAGTGGGACCCGAATAGTTCCACACTACAGGGTCCAAATAGGGAAGAAAGTGCTATGGAAAAGGTCACAGGCTAACAAGCAACACCAAGGGCCATGAATCCACGCGTACTACCTCCCTGCTGCAGAGGTGCTAAGAATCTGGTTTACAAGCTGTCGGTGTCAGTATTCTTGGACTGAGTAAGTACGCAGAAAACCTTTCCTCCCCAACGCCTCCCCTTCACCACCATCACCGGGCTCCCGGGGCAAAAACCCCCTACCCATGGAGGGGTTAAACATCTTGCTGCCTTACCACCGCCACCAGGTGTCCCCAACAGCAGCGGTGGTACCCTATCTTACCACGTCACGTCACGTGGCATCATGAACTTCTAACCCCCCTGTACATACTCCCCCCCCCCTTAATCGAGTGGCCGTGCGACCTCCGGGTCCAGGGACCCCTCGAGCCACTGCGGATCTGGATCAGAGCAGCGTCTTGGCTGCTGGCACGGGGGCGGCACACCTCAATGTCCTGGCATCACGAACAGGATTGTGAGCAGGACCCACTTACCTGAGTGACGTGCACCTTGAAAGCCGAAAATTGTGAGTCAAGAGTCCTTTTCCGCCATTTTACACCATCTTTTCGTGCCAAAACGCTGTGTTCTCTGAGAAAGCGCGCGAAGCCTAAGCCCTGCCCTTCATCTTGCGTATGTGGCCGGAACCGGAAGTTCCCAGAGGGACACAGCGCACGAAGGAGTGCTGCAGAAAGACCAAGGGGGCGTGCCGGAATGTAAAGAGAGAGGAAGTGGAGCAGGGATGCCAGGACTCTGCGACAACGTTCCTGGAAGATGCAGTGGCAAGATGGCGGAGCGAGACTGGTCCCCAGAACGTGCTGTCCCTGGGAACGCAACATAGATAAAGGAAGAAACGGAGCAGCTGTGCAGGAGAATGCGGACGCAGTTCCTGTTTATACTGAACCACTGGAGGGAAGAGATGAGGAGCCTTGTGGTGGCGGTGCGAGCCCATGAGATCGAAATCTCACGTGAAGAGAGGATAAGCGGTTACCCAGTCCCTACTGATTGCTTAAATCCAGCCACAGCGGCTGAAGGATCCAGACTGCCCCCACTCGCGGTGAGCACTCCATCATCACCTACGCTGTCCTCGGCAGACGCCGAGCTGCCCACACCAACCCCGGCAGCGGAACCTTCGGTGCCTCTACAAGAAGCTCCAGCTGCAGAGATCCCGACTATGATCCTCACTCCAGTCACGACAGCGGTCATCCAGACACCGGACAGACCAGACGCGGCCGCCTCACCGGGCCCGTCCTCAGAGGCGAAGCACTCGGACCCTGCAACCCCGGCTGCGGAGCAGTCGGTTTCTCTACTAACAGCCACGGAAGTGGAGCCTGCAGAACCACTGGTTCATTTACCACGCAACATCCCGACGGCTGTTGCGGCCGCAAGAGTCCAGATAAAGCCAGAACCAGCTGGGGAGCTGAGGCCAGATGCTGATGCCCCCTACTGGGAACGACACCCACAAAAGATGATGCCAGCGATAACAACGCAAGATCAACAACGATGAGAGATGCTTGCCCGAGATAAGAGAGGAGCACTTGAGGTAGGCTACCTTCCATGTCCGAGGGCCACGGCGCAGAGGGTACATCAGGCGGTTTAACCCCGAGAAAGGGTGGGGTTTCCTTTGGGAAGCAGATCTCTGAGAAGAGGTGTTCGTCACTCGGAGAGATATTGAGCAACATCTCCTGAGTGGCCATCCAGGCCGCAACCTGGAGGCGGGAGAGGTGGTCACGCTGGTACGCCCTACATGTGCAGCGGCTCGCTATAGTTGATGAACGAGTAGGGTGGTGTCACGAACTCCTAACCCCCCTATACATACTCCCCCTTAATCGAGTGGCCGCGCGACCCCTAGGTCCAGAGACCCCTCGAGCCACCGCGGATCCAGATCACGGCACGGGGGTGGCACATATGTCTTTAAAAGCGTGGAAAGAAACTAGAGAACACCCACGTAAACACAGGGAGAAAATACAAACTCCTGCATGTTGTCCTTGGTGGAATTGGAGTCCAGGACCTCAGTGCTGAGTCACTATTGAGCTGCCGAGTTGACATACTTTTTCTTCTACCTGTTGTATGAGTCTCTGTAAGATGCCATGAAGAAGGATTAGTTATACAGTAAGTAGCATGAAAAATATTTGTCCTTGCCTTATTAGAGAAAACTTCTAATATCGACTTTGAATGAGTCAAACAATCAGTTTATCTTTGTAATGTTTTTGTCTCAAGTCAAAGGTTGTTTAGGAAATGGTTATGATTTGATTTTCCTCCCCCCATTTTCTCTCATGCACAGAATTCACCACACGCACAGTTAAAGGGTCAATGAGCTTTCACCTTGGCAAATTAATCCCTTTCTCTCCTGAAAGATCACATTCTCTAGCACAGCTGTCTGTCAATGTTGAGAGAAATGTTAGTGAGAGGAATGCAAGTACCCATGACAGAACCAGCGCTGATGGGATAACCGCCCTTGCTTTTGTCATCAAAGACTCTTCATGAAGCAGAACTGGACAGAGAAAGAGCATAAGAAGGCTGATGGAGTTGTCATTTAGACCAGACATCATATTTACACTGAATACTGAAAAGCCACAAAGGATGACATGGACGGATCATCGGAAAAAAAAAATGTTCAACAGCATTGTATTTGGCATAACACCTTTAAATATTTTAGATAAATTTCTTCCCATTCATGGTATTGCCAAACAGGACTACAATTCTTGAAAATGTATATCTAAAGCATTCAACATATTTGTGCAATGCCCTTACCGGTGTTCCCGCACTGTCCTGATCCTCTTCCACGGTGGGGGCACTGAGACACTCACCCTCCCAGCTACTCTGTCCCCGATCCCTGCTGCTGACTCCCGGATTTGCACACACAGCACAGGTCTCCTGGGAGCAAACTTAGGGTGAGTGAACCTTTTCTTAAAGGACCAGTGCGCCGTAACCCGGAAGTGACTTTCAGCCTATTGTTAGAGGCACCAGGTACTTGAGCAACCTTCCCCTTATGGTGGGTGCTTGGGCAACATGATCTAATCCTAGAGACTTTTCTATGTGCTTCTGCTGTGTTACTTACACTTGTTCTGTTTGATAGTCCCGACTGCTGCTACAAGGTACCATATTGACCAAGCCTGTTGTACCAGCCACTGCTGCATCATACCATATTGACCAGGACTACTGTACTGGCTGCTGCTGCATGGTACCATAAAGACCAAACTTGCCATACCGGCTGCACCTGCCTCAGAGACTTTCAGTGTCCATACCCCTGGGGTCAGCTGTTGCACCACCAAATCTCCATGAGTCGCACCTAGTTTCAACCTGCAGTTAAATCGCACCCTCATTATCATAAGCTCTGATGAAAACCTGGTGTGAGCCATAATCACATACCCTCAGGTATTCTGTGTGTTGTGGCCCAGTGGGTCAACTTCCCGCTCGTAATCGTGAGCATTAAAATTTGTTTTTAATTTTATTTAAAGTTGCGAGTTTCTTTTGCTTTCAAAGTGTATTATTAGAAGTCAGTAAAACATTGACCAGGGGGTCAGATCTTACAATTGTTACTTAAGTAATTCTATGTCATCACTAAGAAGTTATATTACTAATTTGAGGGAATTCAACTTTCAAAATGATTAAAAAATAGATTTCAACATGCAAGTAGTTATTTTTTAATAAAACAAGTCTTCTTTAAGGAGAATTGCATGCCAAAATGTAATAATGAAGTAATTTAGAGCAAATTAGATAAATTTCCAAGTTTAATAATTATGTTTTTTTAGCTTAACAATATACTGCCACTGTTCTATTAAGATGTGGAAGCTAATTTTGCAAAACTGACTACAGGAAAGGCAGCAATATTGTTTTTCATGTCTGAATTAGCTTATCAGTAACTGATGTTAGGATTGTCACATGGTTATTAGTTGAATATTATGTTAAAAACATTTTACATCTGATTTTTAGGTTTTTTTACTCACAGCAAGTTGGGCTGCAGTGTGTACATCGCCCAGGCCAAAAGCTAGTGCTCTACCAGGATACAGCTAAACCCCCACTAATGTGAAAGCATCACAGGTGCAGGAGAAGCAGATCACACACACACCTCCATGGAATGGAGGGGAGGTGAATGCTAGATGATAAAACTGCACACTAGTGGCTTGCATAGAGCGCTGTTCACATGCAGATGGCACAGTCACAAACCCGCAGCCTATTAGGTGACGCCCTTCTATTAGATCAGGCGGGCTGCTAAGACGTACCCCACTGTGTATCATGCACGGACAGACACTCTACAATGCAAGGCCCAACAGAAAGGGGCCTGGCTGTATCCTGTACAAACAAAACAATGAGGTTTTTGTTGGTATTTATGGCCATAAAACGTAAGCCTACACCAGCGTCTCGGGACCTCATGTCTGTAGGTCCCTACACTAAATATAAAAATAGCAACAAAAAGAGGACAATGTCCTCCAAAAAATAAGTATTACTCACAGCAAGTTGGGCTGCAGTGTGTACATCGCCCAGGCCAAAAGCTAATGCTCTACCAGGATACAGCTAAACCCCCACTAATGTGGAAGCATCACAGGTGCAGGAGAAGCAGATCACACACACACCTCCATGGAATGGAGGGGAGGTGAATGCTAGATGATAAAACTGCACACTAGTGGCTTGCATAGAGCGCTGTTCACATGCAGATGGCACAGTCACAAACCCGCAGCCTATTAGGTGACGCCATTCTATTAGATCAGGCGGCCTGCCAAGCCTACCCCACTTTGTATCATGCACGGACAGACACTCTGCAATGCAAGGCCCAACAGAAAGGGGCCTGGCTGTATCCTGTACAAACAAAAAAATATGAGATTTTTGTTGGTATTTATGGCCATAAAACGTAAGCCTACACCCTCGTCATGGGACCTCATGTCTGTAGGTCCCTACACTAAATATAAAAATAGCAACAAAAAGAGGACAATGTCCTCCAAAAAATAAGTATTACTCACAGCAAGTTGGGCTGCAGTGTGTACATCGCCCAGGCCAATAGCTAATGCTCTACCAGGATACCGCTAAACCCCCACTAATGTGGAAGCATCACAGGTGCAGGAGAAGCAGATCACACACACACCTCCATGGAATGGAGGGGAGGCGAATGCTAGATGATAAAACTGCACACTAGTGGCTTGCATAGAGCGCTGTTCACATGCAGATGGCACAGTCACAAACCCGCAGCCTATTAGGTGACGCCCTTCTATTAGATCAGGCGGGCTGCCAAGCCGTACCCCACTGTGTATCATGCACGGACAGACACTCTACAATGCAAGGCCCAACAGAAAGGGGCCTGGCTGTATCCTGTACAAACAAAAAAATATGAGGTTTTTGTTGGTATTTATGGCCATAAAACGTAAGCCTACACCCTCATCACGGGACCTCATGTCTGTAGGTCCCTACACTAAATATAATTATTGCTATTTTTATATTTAGTGTAGGGACCTACAGACATGAGGTCCCGTGACGAGGGTGTAGGCTTACGTTTTATGGCCATAAATACCAACAAAAACCTCATATTTTTTTGTTTGTACAGGATACAGCCAGGCCACTTTCTGTTGGGCCTTGCATTGTAGAGTGTCTGTCCGTGCATGATACACAGTGGGGTATGGCTTGGCAGCCCGCCTGATCTAATAGAAGGGCGTCACCTAATAGGCTGCGGGTTTGTGACTGTGCCATCTGCATGTGAACAGCGCTCTATGCAAGCCACTAGTGTGCAGTTTTATCATCTAGCATTCGCCTCCCCTCCATTCCATGGAGGTGTGTGTGTGATCTGCTTCTCCTGCACCTGTGATGCTTCCACATTAGTGGGGGTTTAGCTGTATCCTGGTAGAGCATTAGCTATTGGCCTGGGCGATGTACACACTGCAGCCCAACTTGCTGTGAGTAATACTTGATTTTTAGGTTTTAGATGACAAAGCTTTACATAATAAAATATTTCATATATGGTTTTTTTTTATAAAATAAAGCTTGAAAGATAAAAAAACAGAGAAAGACATTAAACTTACAAAGTCAATCCTTAAAGGAGTGGTTCACCCATATTTTTTTATTGTCTATATCGATATTATATTGAAAAACAATGTTTCTCTCAAATACCTTATGTTGGCAATAGTGCCAGTGAGAGGCGCTATTGCAGACCGCTGTTCCCTGCTCCGTGACCCCCGGGCTCCGTGACCTCGGGGATCCGGTGACGTCACTTCAAGTTCCTGACACCGCGGCCGGCCACAGTGTCCATGAGTGATGGGCTGTGGGCAGTGTTTCACCGCTCGTCACAGCCCATCTGCTCCTCCCTCCAAGCAGGAGACACACTGAGCTGTGACAAGCGGTGAAACGCCGCTCATAGCTCAGTTAGTCAGGAAGACTGGGGCTGGCCACAGGAATGTGACGTGTCCGGAACTTGACGTGACGTCACTGGATTCCCGAGGTCACGGAGCCCGGGGGTCACGGAGCGGGGAACAGCAGTCTGCAATAGCGCCTCTCACAGGCACTATTGCCAACATAAGATATTTGAGAGATACATTGTTTCTCAATATAATATCGACCTAGACAATAAAAAATATGGGTGAACCACCCTTTTAATTATATACTGCCTGAAGATATCGAGATTTCATAGTGACCCCTCAATGAGCTCTGTGTTCTCATGTAATCCATGAAAAAGAGGGGGAAAATATGACGTACATGGCGGTACAGTATGTGTTGTTTTCTCGATTCATTTAAATGTGTATATATATATATATATATATATATATATATATAAAACACAGCCATCTACGTGAGGCCTAAGGAAGGATGATTTTCGTAACCACATAGTGTAGGAGTCTGTCACATCTGGGTGAACGCAAACCATTGAAAGGTCCAGGATTTCATTAATACTTTATACAGCTCAATAGTAAGATTTTCTCAACCTAATCAGTAGGTCAACAGAGTTATTGGAAAACAAATATCCTATTTGCCACATTTGGAACAAAATGCCTTTCCACATTAATTGTAATAAAGGATAGGGAGGAGCTAAAAGAAATGGAGCTAAAACCAACATTTTATCCAAATGTAGCTCATGAAATGATCAGTCAGTATCACGTACAAATATATATTTGCTTACATTTTGCAAGATAGAGATTATATAAAGCAGCTATTCCTGATAATTAATACATTACAGTATCTCTGTTCTAGGATGAAAACATTTCTTTTAAATTAAATGCAACTTGGATTCAAAAATCCTAGGTCCCAATTCATCAAGATTCGATGAATAATACGTTGTAGTAAGGTGCACCAAGTTGATTAAGAGTCATACGCACCTTAATTAATTTGAAGTGTCTTATTAGCTGCCATGTGCAACAGAAATATTCTCCAGTTGGGGATTGTAGTACATTTCTGTCATAATTTATACAACTTTTGTGGACACCCAAACAAAGGCATTGCACTAAAATGCATTTTGTTGTTTGGCAAAATACCTTGTGGGAGGTAATGTCCATTTTGTAATATTAATTCATTACTATCTGTCATGGGGTGGCAGGAGATACAGGGGACTGGGGCTCCTAAACTTGCCTTCATGTTAGGGGGGTCCTAGCTCTCCCTAATCACAGATATATGTCTTATAGTGATGATGTCTGGGCCACCTTTCTACCCCTTTTCCTGACCAACCATGATCAGGTACTCCCTCACTCCCAACCCACAGGGGGCTGGGAGGGGAGGAACAGGAGCGTGTAAACACTAACAGTGATCGACAATCAGGGGAAACCAGAACTCTATCACACAGAACGCTCATACAGAGTAATGAGACAACAAGTGATAAGGAGGAAAACTAAAGCAAAGAGCAAATAACAGATGACAGAAGTAATTCGACTGCACGCCAAGCAACATGTAGTAAATCACCAGACTGGAAAACAACAGCACATGGACCGGTGTAGCAGAAATATATAGTCGGCCTGGAAATTGTATTCCTCCATCTTAAAAAGGAGGGGAGTACCTGTGATAAGTCCCCCTACAAGATGTGATCAAAAAGGTAACCAGCAGGCTAACAGAAACTAAATCCCGCGAGTTTGATCACTAATGAGCACACAGCTAGATGACACCCGAGCCTGCCTGTGCAACTCAGAAGCACCAGAGAAATTGTAGTGAGGAGTATCAGAGTATGTTGTCTTAATAGCGTCTGATGCCGCCAGGACACACAGGCGAGACTAGAGCAAAACACCGTGTGACACAATCTTGGCTTATACATCCCCTGGCAAAAATTATGGAATCACCTGGCTCTGAGGAGTTTCATTCAGTTGTTTATTTTTGTTTAAAAAATGAAGATCATAGATATGGTACAAAACTAAAGTCATTTCAAATGACAACTTTCTGGCTTTAAGAAACACTAAAAAAAATCATGAAAACATAATGTGCTAGCCAGTAATGGTTACTTTTCAAGACCAAACAGGGGGAAAAAAAGTTATGGAATCACTCAATTATGAAGAAAAAATATGGAATCATGAGAAACAAACAAACAAAAGAACACTCCAATACATCACTAGTATGTTGTTCACCACCTCTGGCTTTTATAACAGCTTGCAGTCTCTGAGGCATGGACTTAATGAGTGACAAACAGTACTCTTCATCAATATGGCTCCAACTTTCTCTGATTGCTGTTGCCAGATCAGCTTTGCAGGTTGGAGCCTTGTCATGGACCATTTTCTTCAACTTCCACCAAAAATTTTCAATTGGATTGAGATCCGGACTATTTGCAGGCCATGTCAATGACCTTATGTGTCTTCTTTTAAGGAATGTTTTCACAATTTTTGCTCTAAGCAGGATGTATTATCATCTTGATAAATTATTTCATCATCCCCAAACAACCTTTCAATTGATGGGAGAAGAAAAGCGTCCAAAATTTCAATGTAAACTTGGGCATTTATTGAAGATGTAATGACAGCCATCTCCCTTGTGCCTTTACCTGACATGCAGCCCCATATCATCAATGACTGTGGAAATTGACATGTTCTCTTCAGGCAGTCATCTTTATAAATCTCATTGGAACGACACCAAACAAAAGTTCCAGCATCATCACCTTGCCCAATGCAGATTCACGATTCATCACTGAATATGATTTTCATCCAGTCATCCACAGTCCACGATTTCTTTTCCTCAGCCCATTGTAACCTTGTTTTATTTTCTGTTTAGGTATTAATGATTGCTTTTGTTTAGCTTTTCTGTATGTAAATCCATTTCCTTTAGGAGATTTCTTACAGTTCGGTCACAGACATTGACTCCAGTTTCCTCCCATTAGTTCCTCATTTGTTGTGTTGTGCATTTCCTGTTTTGGAGATATATTGTTTAAGTTTACTGTCTTGATGCTTTGCTGTCTTCCTTGGTCTACCAGTATGTTTGTATTTAACAACCTTCCCATGATGTTTGTATTTGGCCCAGATTTTAGACACAGCTGACTGTGAACAACCAACATCTTTTGCAACATTGCGTGATGATTTACCCTCTTTTAAGAGTTTGATAATCCTCTACTTTGTTTCAATTGACATCCTCTGTTGGAGCCATGATTCATGTCAGTCCACTTGGTGCAACAGCTCTCCAAGGTGTGATCACTCCTTTTTAGATGCAGTCTAACGAGCAGATCTTATTTGATGCAGGTGTTAGTTTTGGGAATGAAAATTTACAGGGTCATTCCATAATTTTTTCCTCATAATTGGAGTGATTCAATACTTTTTTCCCCCTGTTTGGTCTTGAAAAGTAACCGTTACTTCCTAGCACATTATGTTTTCATGGTTTTTTTTTTAGTGTTTCGTAAATCCAGAAAGTTGCCATTTGAAATGACTTTAGTTTTGTGCCATGTCTGTGATCTGCTTTTTTTTAAACAAAAGTAAACAACTTAATGAACATCCTCAGAGCCAGGTGATTCCATAATTTTTGCCAGGGATCGTATAAAGCACCACTCCAGCATTTTTTCATTGCACTGCTTCATCTTCTATCACCATCGCTCCTGTCGGTCTCCGGCGATTTGTGACCTGCCATAATCTCCAGTACTTCATGAAGAGTGCTGAAATTTATAAATCAATACAACTCTATGATAGCCTTGCTCTGGCTCTCATAGAGTTGTATTGAGCACTTGGAATATAATGTCTAACTTCCAGCTAATTCCAGCACTGAAAGAAAAACCAAACGCTGAAGTAGTGCTTTAACCTATTATATTTATGTGTTTATGCTTTACTTCTTGGGCATCCTATCAATAAAAATGCAAAACACAAAGCTTACCACTATGTAATTTAAGATGTTTACCTATCATTGCTATACATATAGATAATACTATTATGCTATGTGTTTTGCACTTCTTTTATATTATACATCATTCCAATTTAGTGGCATGCCTTTTATGTGATGATATGATATGTTTTCCTATTAATATATATTTGATAGAAAAGCCTCATGTTTATTTTGTCATTGATACTATTGTTGCTATGTGACTTTTTTGGACGCTCCTCCTACTATGTTCTTTTTGCGGTGTATGGTTGGTTTTCCATTTTGAAATCTGTTTACATGTTTTATTTTCAATGAAGTTTTACTTTTTATTAGTTTGTTCTTCGTGCACAATTTTTGTAGGTTTTCATTCATATTTGTTCAGAAATTTGTTCTCTGTATGTATTTACTGTGCCCCTATACATATGTATTTTTGTATCTCTTGATCTTGATTATTTCTCTTTTCATCCATTTCATATATGTTGTGACTTGTTTTGAGCATTGTTTTGTTGCCTCTTTTTTGGTGTAGACTTTAAAGAAATTGTCCAGTTACCAAAACTGATTTTTTTTTCTGATAAATCTTGCTAATATGTGCCTCTCCACACATCTATTATGTTTTTTCAGCAATATTACCTTTTATCGTGCTCTAGCAGCACATCCTCATTGCTGGCTCCAGCTCTGATGGGGTTAATCTCTCTTCTGACTTCCTCGGTTTAGTTCCTACAACTCCCATAATTCTTTGTGGCTCTAGGGCTGTATCTAACACACCCCCTGTATCTAACACAGCCACTCAGCTCTCCACCCAAAGTCTCCTCCCTGCCTCTTCCCACTGTGGATGTGTGGATGCACTGAGAGCAATCACAGCAGAGACAGCTGAAGCTCCCAGCTCTGCACAACCAGGGGAAGAAAGCGTCTATCTTTTGCTTGTTCTCATATAGTTCATAGTCTGTGAGTATGTGAGTGTGTGTGTGTGTGTGTGTGTGTGTGTGTATGTGTACAGAAATTATGATCATTAGTCGGCGCACCATGTGAAAAAATAATTAGGGAAAAAAAAAATGAAGGGGTCATGAGATTGCTTTTTCCATCTTGCCTAGTCTGTGTGTCCGTATCATCGGTGTGGCATGCATTTTGCAGGCTACCTTCACATCAGCGTTTTTTTGCCTTTAGGCAAAAATACCTAAACCGCATATGACTGGATCCTGTGGATTAAATGTGCAGCGCATGCAACCGTTATTTTACCGGATCCTTCTGCAGCGGGACACAGAATTTATCGGCCAGCACTGGAGTCAGCTAACTCCTGATCTCACAGCCTGCACACGCTGCAATGGCTGCAGGTTAACAGCAGTCACTGCCTGCTGCCGATCACATGTGACTGTGTACGGGCTGTGTGTACAGGAGTTCAGCTGAGTTCAGATCAGCTGACCCCAGTCTCGGACAATTAGGCTGGGGCCACACTGGGATTACTGCGATCCCCTCGCATGACATTGGGCTCACGCTGACAGTACAGCAGAGCTGAGTGTCATGCGTGTGTCCCTGCGACTGAGGTCCGACTGTGCGAGAGGACCTCAGCTGCGGAGGGCGGTCCAGTACTCAGGAGGGGCGGGCCAGCGCTGCGGAGGGGCAGGCAGGCCGGCACTGAGGAGGGGTGGGAGGGATTTCTCTCCCTCTCTGCTCCGTAGTCGGCTATTGCGATTCTCGCTCTGCACTCGCGGTACACCGATGTACCGCAAGTGCAGTGCGATTTTTCTCTCACCCCATACACTTGAATGGGTAAAAGAGAAAGAGTCTTGCATTACAATTGCAGCAAGCTGCGATTGTTTTCTCGGTCCGATTAGGGCTGAGAACAAAATCGCTCATGTGCGCTGATACACAGGCTAATATTGGTCCGAATGGAATGTGATGTGTTATCGCACTCCACTCGCACCGTTTTTCTTTCCGTGTGGCTTGGCCCTTACTTGTTCTGTGTCCCCCTGCATCCATCGAAGCGTGTGCGGGCTGGAGTTCAGCTCAGTTCAGATCAGCTGACTCCAGTGCTGGACTGAACTCAGGTGACCTCACAGCCCGCACACACTGCGATGGATGCAGGGGGACACAGAACAAGTAATTGGCTGACACTGGAGTCATCTGATTACTTGTTCTTGTGGCGTTGTTGTCAGGAATAGGCATGAGTGAGCAGTAAAATGCTCTGGTGCTCGATGGGCAAAGCCCATGTCAATTTTTTTTAAAAAAAATTCATTAAAAATAAAAAAAAAAAAAAAAACCCAAACACAAATCCCTAACCCTAGGTTTAGGGGTAAAAAAAAAAAAATATGGGCTCCCGCTGCATTTTCTATTGCTAAGGGTAACCCAAGCAGCTACTGGCTGCTATTCCCCACTGCTTGGTGTTACCTTCACTGGCAATGGAAAATCCAGGGAAGCCATTTTTTTTTATAAAGGTTTTTGCCTAAAAACTTTTTTAAAAAAATTACGTGGGTTTTGCCATATTTTTTGTACGCTAGCCAGGTACAGCAGGCAGGTACGGGCTGCCCCCAACCCCCAGCTGCCTATTTGTACCCGGCTGGGAACCAAAAATATAGGGAAGCCGTTTTTTTTTAATTATTTCATGAATTTCTTGACATAATTTAAAAAAAAAAAAAAAAATTGGGCTTCGCTCATTTTTTGTGTACAGCCAGGTACAACTAGGCAGCTGGTGATTGGAATCTGCAGTGCTGGGTGGCCCAAGCTTTCTGGGCCCTCCGCTGTGAATTGCAGTACACAGTCACCCCAGAAAATGGCGCTTTCATAGAAGTGCCATCTTCTGGCGCTGTATTCAACTCTTCCAGTGGCCCTGGTGGCAGGTGAAATGCTGGGAAATAAGGGGTTAATACTAGCTATGTTTTACCAGCTGGTACAAAGCCCGAGATTCTTAATGTCAGGCCAAGTTTCACCCGGCCATTAAGAATCTCCAATAAAGGGTTAAAAACAAAAAAAAAAAAGGCATCACAAAAAAATACTTTATTAGAAATAAATACACAGACACATTAGGGACTCCATGTTTATTACTCCCTCTCATCTCTCCACGATCGAGAGATTTCTGTACTGACCATGCCAGGAGAGAGAGAGAGCGAAAAGAGAGAGAGAGAAAAGAGAGAGAGGGAAAAGAAAGATAAGGGAGGGAAAAGAAAGAGAGAGAGAGAGAGGGAAAAGAAAGAGAAAGTTGGAAAAGAAAGAGAGAGGGAAAAGAAAGAGAAAGAGAGAGGGAAAATAAAGAGAGAGAGAGGGAGGGAAGAGAGAGAGGGAGGGAAGAGAAAGAGAGGGAGGGAAGAGAAAGAGAGGGAAGGAAGAGAGAGGGAGGGAAGAGAGAGAGAGGTAGGGAAGAGAAAGAGAGGGAGGGAGGAGAGAGAGGGCATGGAAGAGAGAGAGGGAGGGGAGAGAGGGGGGAAGAGAGAGGGAGGGAAGAGAGAGAGGGAGAGAAAAGAGGGAGGGGAAGAGAGAGGGAGGGAAAGAGAGAGGGAGGGAAAAGCGAGAGGGAGGGAAAAGAGAGAGGGAGGGAAAAGAGAGAGGGAGGGAAGAGAGAGAGGGAGGGAAGAGAGAGAGGGAGCGAAGAGAGAGAGGGAGGGAAGAGAGAGAGGGAGGGAAGAGAGCGAGAGGGAAGAGAGAAGGAAAAGAGGGGGGGCAAGAAGAGGGGGAAGAGGGGAGGGGGAGAAAAGAGGGGTGGGAGAAGAGAGTGGGGGAAGAGAAGAGAGGGGGGAGAGGAGAGGGTGAGGGAGGAGGGGAGGGAGGGAGAGGGGGGGAGAAGAGAAGGGGGGAAGAGAAGAGAGGGGGGGAGAGGTGCTCTGTCACCAACTTGCTCCACTCTGTGACTTCTGCTGCATAGGACCCACTTTCTCTACTCTCACCTGCACAACAAGTCCCAGAGTGGAGCAAGATAGTGACATATAGCATCCGGTCACCTGCACAACAAGTCCCAGAGTGGAGCAAGATAGTGACATATAGCACACTATGTGTCAGAGCAGAGCATGTCACCAACTGTCTCCACTCTGGGACTTGTGCAGGTGACCGGATGCTACATGTCACTAACTGTCTCCACTCTGGGACTTGTTGTGCAGGTGACCGGATGCTACATGTCACTAACTGTCTCCATTCTGGGACTTGTTGTGCAGGTGACCGGATACTACATGTCACTAACTGTCTCCACTCTGGGACTTGTTGCGCAGGTGACCGGATGCTACATGTCACTATCTTGCTCCACTCTTGGACTTGTTGTGCAGGTGAGAGTAGAGAAAGTTGGTACTATGCAGCAGAAGTCACACAGTGGAGCAAGTTAGTGACATGTAGCATCCGGTCACCTGCACAACAAGTCCCAGAGTGGAGCAAGATAGTGACATATAGCACACTATGTGTCAGAGCAGAGCATGTCACCAACTGTCTCCACTCTGGGACTTGTTGTGCAGGTGACCGGTTGCTACATGTCGCTAACTGTCTCCACTCTGGGACTTGTGCAGGTGACTGGATGCTACATGTCACTAACTGTCTCCACTCTGGGACTTGTTGTGCAGGTGACCGGATGCTACATGTCACTATCTTGCTCCACTCTTGGACTTGTTGTGCAGGTGAGAGTAGAGAAAGTTGGTACTATGCAGCAGAAGTCACAGAGTGGAACAAGTTAGTGACATGTAGCATCCGGTCACCTGCACAACAAGTCCCAGAGTGGAGCAAGATAGTGACATATAGCACACTATGTGTCAGAGCAGAGCATTTCACCAACTGTCTCCACTCTGGGACTTGTTGTGCAGGTGACAGAGTGGAGCAAATTGATCCCATGCAGCATCCGGTCACCTGTGCTGCTTCTAGGAGCACATGATCACACTGCCGACACCGCAGGCTCTCCTGACAGCTGAGCACAATGGGCGGATAGTGTGATCACATACTTACGTGTCAGGGAGGGGGTGTTTCAGCTGAAGAAACCCACCCTGTACTCTACACTGGCACCCCGTGCCTCACCAATCTGCCGGACGCTCAGCCCTCTTCACCGCTCCACACTGGCGTCCTGCACTATCCTCCGGATCCTCCCCTCGATGCTGGGCTGTGACGTGCGGTGGTCACAGCCCACAGCCCTGTCAATCACTGTGAGTGGCGCCAGCATCCTCTGACGTAACCGTCAAGTTTGAGAGCCCGGAACTTCATGGGACATAAGAGGATACTAGCGGCCACAGCACCAGGGGGTCATGTGACCGGCACTGAGCGTGCAGGATAGCGCCGCTCAGTGCCAGAACTGCAAATAGAAGCCAGTGCAGAAAACGCCTGTAATGGTACAGTCATATGAAAAAGTTTGGGCACCCCTATTAATGTTAACCTTTTTTCTTCATAACAATTTGGGTTTTTGCAACAGCTAACTTAATAACTGATGGACTGAGTAATATTTCTGGATTGAAATCAGGTTTATTAGACTAACAGAAAATGTGCAATCCACATTTAAACAAAATTTGACCGGTGCAAAAGTATGGGCACCTCAACATAAAAGTGACATTCATATTTTGTAGATCCTCCTTTTGCAAAAATAACAGCCTCTAGTCGCTTCCTGTAGCTTTTAATGAGTTCCTGGGTCCTGGATGAAGGTATATTTGACCATTCCTGTTTACAAAACAATTCCAGTTCAGTTAAGCTTGATGGTCGCCGAGCATGGACAGAACGCTTCAAATCATTCCACAGATGTTCAATGATATTCAGGTCTGGGGACTGGGATGGCCATTCCAGAACATTGTAAGTGTTCCTCTGCATGAATGCCTGAGTAGATTTGGAGCGTTGTTTTGGATCATTGTCTTGCTGAAATATCCATCCCCTGCGTAACTTCAACTTCGTCACTGATTCCTGCACATTATTGTCAAGAATCTGCTGATACTGAGTTGAATCCATACGACCCTCAACTTTATCAAGATTCCCGGTGTCGGCATTGGCCACACAGCCCCAAAGCAAGATGGAACCTCCACCAAATTTTACTGTGCGCAGGAAGTGCTTTTCTTGGAATGCCGTGTTTTTTTGCCTCCATGTATAACGCCTTTTTGTATGACCAAACAACTCAATCTTTGTTTCATCAGTCCATAGGACCTTCTTCCAAAATGTAACTGGCTTGTCCAAATGTGCTTTTGCATACCTCAGGCAACTCTGTTTGTGGCATGCTTGCAGAAACGGCTTTTTTCGCATCACTCTCCCATACAGCTTCTCCTTGTGCAACGTGCGCTGTATTGTTGACCGATGCACATTGACACCATCTGCAGCAAGATGATGCCGCAGGTCTTTGGAGGTGGTCTGTGGATTGTTTTTGACTGTTCTCACCATTCTTCTTCTCTGCCTTTCTGATATTTCTGATATATATCTTGGGCTGCCACTTCTGGGCTTAAGAAGAACTGTACCTGTGTTCTTCCTTTTCCTTACTATGTTCCTCACAGTGGAAACTGACAGTTTAAATCTCTGAGACAATTTTTTGTATCCTTCCCCTGAACAACTATGTTGAATAATCTTTTCAGATCATTTGAGAGTTGTTTTGAGGAGCCCATGATGCCACTCTTCATAGGAGATTCAAATAGGAGAACAACTTGCAAGTGGCCACCTTAAATACCTTTTCTCATGATTGGATACACCTGCCTATGAAGTTCTAAGCTCAATGAGGTTACAAAACCAATTTAGTGATTTAGTAAGTAAGTAAAAAGGAGTGTTCAAATCAAGAAATTGATAAGGGTGCCCATACTTTTGCACCGGTCAAATTTTGTTTAAATGCGGATTGCACATTTTCTGTTAGTACAATAAACCTCATTTCAATCCAGAAATATTACTGAGTCCATCAGTTATTAGATATATGAAACTGAAATAGCTGTTGCAAAAACCCAAATTGTTATAAAGAAAAAAGGTTAACATTAATAGGGGTGCCCAAACTTTTCCATATGACTGTAAGTTACACTTATAGAGAAAATTAAAAAAAATGGGTGAACCACCCCTTTAATGACTTTGCCAGCCACTCATGGCTGTAAACCCTCCCTGTGAAACCCTGCCTAATTTTCAAAAAGTTTGCAGAAATAGCCAGGGGTGTTATAAAATTGAAAAAATAAATAAATAAAGTAGTCACATAATGTTTTCACAACTATGAGCTGGGCAAAAAGTTTGTGAAATTTCAAACAGTTTTATATCAGAATTCTGACCAAACTACTTAAAGATTTAGTACCTTAGATTTTATATTTTGTATATTCTAAAGATTATTAACAGTTTGTAGGTTCTTCTTCACTTGAGACCACATTGCATCCTGAAACACAGGACACAAGAAAAACTGCCACTCAAGAAAACCCTATGCAACCATATAAATCAGGGACTACCTTCCATTGTCTACAGAGTAAAAAAGGGTTTTTATCTAAAATTAAACAGGGAATCTGTCCTTTGCTACCTAAGGCCTTATTTAGATGTCTGTGACCTATCCATATTTTTCACTGATACAACACATTCATACAGTGGCGTAACTAGAGTTTGATGGGCCCTGGTGCAAACTTTGGACCGGGGCCCCCCTCCATGTACACAACACTTAGGGTACGGGATATTGATGCTGACACTTGGCTTTTACCCACAGCACCCAGGTTTCCCATGATCTAAAATCCCTCTATCAGCACCCTGCTTTCCCATGCTCTGTCATACATCTTTCCCTCAGCACCCAGCTTTTCCATATCAGAGCATGGGAAAGCTGGGTGCTGAGAGATGTATAGCAGAGCATGGGAAAGAGCCCTTTTCCCTCAGCACAAAACATTCCCATCCCATACTTGTATCTTTTTCCTCCCTCATATATAGTTCTCCAAATACTATAATGGCCCCCACATAGCCTTCCATATAGTATAAAGGGTCCCACATAACCCTTTATATATTAGAATGCACCCCCATAGTCCTCCATGTATTATAATGCATTTCCCATAGTTCTCCATATTTTATACTGCACCACAGTCCCCCATGCTTTATAATGCACTCCCACAGACCATGTGTAAGGTAGCCTCCATAGTCCTCCATATGTTATAATGTAGCCCCCATAGTCCTATATGTATTATAATGCAGCCCCATAGACCTCCATGTATAATGCGCTGCTATAGTCTATGTATAAGGTGTCCTTCATGTTTATTATGCAGTCCCATAGACCTCCATGTATCATGCAGCCAGCACCCCCAGGCCTCCATGTATTATGCAGCCAGTCCCACCAGGGCCGCCATGTGTCATGCAGCCAGCCCCACCAGGTGTCATGCAGCCAGCCCCACCAGGGCCTCCATGTGTA